>NW_009702122.1:0-42180 GCF_000703405.1 Apaloderma vittatum
GGAGGGACTTTTTACAAGAGCGTCCACTGATTAAACGGTTTAAGTTGAAGAAGAATAGATTTAGATTGGACCTTAGGAAGAAATTCTTCAGTACAAAGGCGGCAAGACTTTGGAATAAATTGCCCAGAGATATTGTGGCTGGGCCCTCCCTGGGGGGGTTTAAAGGCAAGATGGACTTGAGATGTTCAAGGCCAGGTTGGATGAGGCCTTGAGTATCCTGATCTAGTTGAGAGGCGTCCCTGCCGATGGCAGGGAGGCTGGGCTAGATGATCTCTAAGATCCCTTCCAGCCTAGGCCATTCTATGATTCTATGATTTGCACTCAATAATTACATTTGTCTGTCTTCTGATGGACACCAATTAAGGTAGCATTGAGTGCAAAATGCAAAGAAAAGAAAAGGGAATTCAGAAAGTTAAATACTTGTATAGCAAATCTCAGCAATATTAACATTGCTTCTTTTGGGGCTATTGAAAAACGAACAAATCTTGTAGAAATTATTTTCTTATAGGTGAAGTTATCGCTCCTTGACTTGTTCCTGAAGTACAACAGATTTGGCTGAAAAAGTGTCCTCTATTCAGCTCCTTTGCAGTAGTTACGTGCTTGCGCTTTAGGAACAGCAACATAAATATAGAAGTCTATATCATTTGTAGCAAATGCAGATGTTGCAGCACTTTTTTTTTTTCATGTAAAGCAAAATTTATGAGATTTCCTAGGTCCTTATCCTAGGTACATTGTGAGATTAATTATAGTTCTTACAAACATTCTAAGAGAAGAGAGGGATAAAAAAAGGTGTTGAGTATTGTGCTTTTTAAGACTCAGAGGATAATGTGGAGAAATGTCCAAGTATGCTTATTCAATAGTATCTACTGCTCCACCATAAGTACCTAAACTTAATTTCAGGGGAAAAATGAACAGACACACCTGAGAACCTTCCTTCTGAGTGTGTCTTCGTTTTGACTGTCCCTGTTTTCTCTGCTTCTGCCCCTTAAGACACAAGGTGAGCTCATCATTAGCTTCTGCAATGATTCATGTAAAGGGAGAATGAGCTGCTCCATTTCTCTTCCCCTTCTCCAGTACTCTTACATAGCTACATTCATAATACAGCAGTATTCATATATATTTTTAAAGACTGAATAAAGAGTAAGAACCAAGAAGATAGAAAATGTCCTTTTTTCTTTCTTTCTTCCCGTAAGAGAAATATCATGGGCAGAGACTTGTTCCAGCAGCGTTTCTGCAGCGAAGAGATGCCTTCAGGTCAGAGACAGCTATTTCAGAAAAAAATGCTGGCAGTATTAGATCAGGACTTCCATAAGTGAAGTCACATGGGTCATTGTGGAAGAAAATACTCGTTAATTTTGCAGGTGTTCATCTCAGAAGTCACTAGGGTTTTCATTTAACTTGGAAAAGGCAAAAGTCTCAGAATTACATTTTAAAAATAATATAAAGTTTTCAGACTGAAATGTTAGACATATACATTCTTCTGCCCTCAGAGTGTTGTTAGTGAGAATGTCATTGATTTCTTTGACAACAGAATTACAAAAACTGTAGCGAGAACTGTAGTAATGATGGATGACAAGACAAGTTATGAGGGAAATGTAAATGACTAAATACTGATTAAATGTTGAGAAGCAGATGAAAGGTTTTGCACCTCCAGAGAAAGATAAGAGTAGGGTAATGACTACAAATTTATATGAGGAAAGAATAAATTTGGGATGGTTGAGTACTACTAAGAAGGGTCAGCTTGACCCTTGGTCTCTCAATAAAAGTGACAGAAGACTTAAAGTTGTCAGTCATTATAACTATGCACAACAGTTAAGAATATGACACTGGTGATAGTATAGACTGCACAGGCAGTCCATATTAATTTCTTGCATAAGCTTTTTCTGTGGCTCCACGAACACATTCAAGAAATCTACAGTACATAAAAATCTGCTGTACACTCTTATCACACATAAAGGGGCCCTTAAAAACTTGTATGGCTGTAAAATCAGCCATATGTGCTTATTGTCTAAAATACCAGCAAAAAACACAGTAATGGAAGAGAGCTTCTGGGTATAGTCCATTTTTAACACCAGAATACACAGCACATCATCTCCTTCAGAAATGTGTGAATCTCCATTTTAAACCTAATTAGGTTTTGCCCTTCTGATTCGATCCAATAACAGCTGTCCCAGAACCTCACTCCTCTCACACAAACCTTCATCTGATTTCAACCCATATTTATTCATGGCTGCTTACACTCATTTGTTCTTGTGCCAGCAGCATACTTTGGTTTAAATAGCTCTTCTCTTCCGTGGTACTTTTTAGAGAGGTCAGTTATGCCTCCTTTTTTTTTCCCCCTGTGTTGTTAGGCTAAACAAGCCAAGTGTCTTTACTCTCCTCATGTGAGATAGGCTCATCATTTCCCTGATCATTTTAGCAGCACTGCTTGGCACTGTCTGCAGCTTGAGTTCATCTTTCTTGCATGTAGGTGACCAAAGCGTGCACAGCATTCTTGATGAGCTCTTACTGATGCTTTATGCGGAGGTATTTATAGGTTCCCTGTCTTTAGCAGGAATACCTCACTTGATGCATTTGCTTTTTTTCATGACCACAGCAACATTTGAGGCTCATAGTCAGGCTGTGATTGATTAAAACACTAAATATTTCCTTTTCTCTGTCCTTTTCAGGTGATGACTTTCCTGTTTGTATTAATGAGTCTTGCTACTGGTCTTTAAATGCATGAGGCAGCACTTTGCATGATTAAATTTTATCTCTTCTCAGTTAACTCTTTTGACCAGGTCATTCATCCTTCCTGTATGATATTTTGGTTCTCCTGTGTATTGAGGATGCCTCTCATATTTGCACTATCAGTAAATTTAATTATTCTGTTCCCATTTCTTGTTCTGAAGTCATTACTGCCTAGGATCAGTCTATGCAAGTCTCTGAGGATGCCACCAACAGATTCTGTCCAGCCTCATTAGTAACACTTAGCATGACTAAAAACATTCTCAGGAATTCTTTTGTATGTTTTTTTGCCAACCTATTTAATTCAACTTGTATTTTCTTATATTCATGTCTCCTTTCAAAATTTGTTCAAAAGCCCTGTACAAGGCTGACATTGGACAGATTTTATCACGTTTGTCCAGAATAACTTTCTTTCTGCATGCTCTGCAGTCAAACAGTATTGCTTTAAACTGGAAGTTCAATTGTAAAATCTTTCTACTGGACTTAACATTATGGGTCATACCATATATACTCCAAGGACTTCATCTGCCACCTCAATCTGTGTACGTTGCCTTTCTACATGTAGGCATGGCAATTTCCAATTCTAAATATAATTCAGCTGGCAGTTTAGCATCATCCCTCTTACTGCAAAATGAACCAAAGGACACGTGTCATGTTTATCCCACATTTTAATCCCTTCCACACTGCATCCTTGCCCCTGAATGTTTTCCCTGCCCTTTTTGCATTTCTGCAACAGAAAATCTCCTACTCAGTTCTCTGCTGAGAGGTTTTTGGTGTATATTTTTGAATTTCCTTAGCAAGGCCTAACATGGTTTGATTATTCAGGCTATTCTGACATTATCATGTGCCCCCTGCTCTCCAAAAGATAGCTGACAGGTTTTTTTTAACGATCAACCATCTGTTCTATTTCTTGCAGCTTTCAGTTTGTTTTAAGCATCTTTAACTGAAAGGAAGAAAGATATTCTTTTTCAGTAGAGGATCAGATAATCTTTTTTAAGCCTAAAAGAACTTTCCTAAGGCAACTTTTTAATAAACTGCAATACTACAAATATAAAAAGACTCTCAAGAATAGAAGAGGCCTAAGGCTTATAAAAGACAGGATCTGTTTGCTCCAGAGAAAGGAAAGGTGACCGTGGTGTTTTATGTGTGCTGAAGCAAGAAAATTGCCCACAGAAGGGGCGGGAAAGGTGATAAATGGAAGATTTGGATATTAGCTTGGGTTTTCCTCCATAGAAGACTTATTGGGATGGAAAATATTTATCACAGTAGTTATCAATATTTTCAGATGTATCTGAAGAAAGGTTTAGGTGTTTTTCTGGCTTTTTTCTTTATCTCATCTTGTTTTTCTACAATGTCGAGATGTTTTTCTGGCACTGAATGAGATCTTCAAATGCCTCTTGAAAGCAGGCAGACTGGGACAAATGGCAGGCAGAGCAAGAACAGCTGAGGCGTCTCGGGCAAGAGACAAGAAGAGAGGCACTAGAAGAAAGAAGTATTTTATGAGCCCATGAACTAGTGGGGGAATGGATGGATGGATGGATGGATGGATGGATGGATGGGAGAAAGGTAAGCATAGTGAGTGTCTGGAACAAAATTGCTTGCTATTCTTAATATAGAGTTCTGCTTATGTAGGAACTTTCATGAAACTGATTTAATTTAGGAAGAAAGTGGAAAGTAGTTAATTCACTTTTTTTTGTGTTTCATCAGTTTACTTGCTGTCTTTTCTCTACTTTTTTCAAGCTTAGTTAGACTGTGCTGCCTAGAAAATCCACATCACACTGTCCTTTGGAGAGAGCTGGGTGGAGACAGGATGCAGAAGAACTCAGGCTGCTAGATGCCTCAGTGACCTGAGCATGATGTCGGGTGGCAGGCTGGGTGCTGCACCCTGAGTCATGGCTCCACTGACACACGTGGCAGCATCTCTCTTGGCTGACTACAAACCTGTGAAACGACAAGCAGAATTAGAGCAGAAGTAAGGCAGTATAATGCAATAGATATATAGAATCTGTAACATAAAATACACTTGTATATTATGCATCTGTAATACAAATAAGTTAGGGTCCTGATCAGTTGCTGAATTAGTGGTAAAATTCTATTCACTGTTGAAGTGATATTGACCAAAGACTTAATTGTGTAGTATTGCAGTTTATAGTTTCTTGCACACTGAGCAAATAAACAGCGAATGAGTGTCACCTGGAAGCACTACAGCCAGTGTGTGCTCCCTTGGCAGACAAACAGGTCAGGCACAATATCCAGGGTAGAGCAATTTGCACAGCAGTTCACAGTGGAGGGTGCTGAAAGTCTGCCAGCTCTTCCAGTAAACAGTGGTAATCACTCACTAGAAGACCATGGCATTCCGGAGCTCTGCACACACCAGTTTTAACACATCTTCCCAGACAGAGCACTCATAGGAACATGCAGCCACGTAGACATTGGGTTGCAAGGTGTGTCCTGCTCTTACTGCTGCCAGACAGCAAGCATAAGCACACCTGTGGGACGTGTGCCCAGGTAGAGGATCTTCTCCACCTAGTGATGGAACTCTGTGGGGAGGTAGACAAACTAAGAACGAAAGAGAGACATCACTTGAGTCACACTTGCCCTCTCTGAAACAAACCCTTCAGGCAGCCAGAGCTCCAGACACAGAGGGCTCCCCATTCTCTATCTTCATGGGTGAACATGGTGATTTAGAAGACAGGGGACAATGGTCACAAATCCCTGCCTGCCACAGCAGGTACAGCAGTGTCTCCACAATAACCACCTCGGCCCTCCTAGGTACCCTTGCAAAACAGGGATAATGTTCTTCAAGGGGAACCAAATAATGACAGAGATGACAGCTCGTCTAGCTTGGAGGTGTCACAGGATAAGATAGACTACACCTTGCTTCAAAACCTCTTCACTAAAGAGAAAAAGAGAGATCCTTGTCATAGAGGACTCATTTCTGAAGAGAGTGGAAGGTCCTACATGCAGACTAGACCCACTCCTTAGGGAAGTCTGCTGCCTGCCTGGCACTGGGGTTAAGGATGTAGTGCCCTGGTTCAGCCCTCAGACTACTACCTGTCAATGATTTTTCACATAGGCAGCGATGGAATTGCAACAAGAAGTCTGAGGGCAATAAAGAAAGACTTCAGGGCCTTGGGATGACTGGTCAAGGGATTGAGAACATAAATTATGTTCTCCTCTGTCCCTCCAGTTGCAAGAAATGACGACGTAAATCAGAAGAGCCAGCAGATCAATGCCTGGCTCCAGGCCTGGTGCTACCAGTGGGACTTCAGGTTCTTTGATCACGGCTTGATTTATAAGACATCAGGCCTGATGGTAGTGGATGGGAGAAGCTTATCTCGCAGGAGGAAGAGAGTTCTAAGATAAGAGTTAGTAGGGATCATTGAGAGATCTTTAAGCCAGATTTCAATGGGGATGGATTCTAGAGAGGTGCCTGGGTATAATAGCTCAGCACTTGTGGGACAGCATGCTGGTGTCTTTGAGGTCCAGAAGGCCTCCCACTCCTCAAGGGCAAAAACTACATGTTTAACTCCCTCCCCAAAATGCTTATACACCAGTGCACACAGCATGAGGAACAAACAGGAAGAACTGGAAATCTGTGTGTGGTCGCAGGCCTGTGATTTCATTTGCAGTTACTGAGACCTGGTGGATAGCTCACATGACTGGAATGTTGTCATGGATGGCTCTGTCCTTTTTAGGAAATTGAGTTGGGTTTTCCTGGCCAGATTTCAGTAGCAGGGGGGCCATAGAGGCTGCTTTTACAAGAAGCTGCTAGAAGCTTCCCCTAGGTCTGATAGAGCCAATGCCAGCTGGCTGTAAAGATGGACCTGTTGTTGGCCAAGGCTGAGCCTATCAGTAATGATAAGATAGGAACGCCTCTGTGAAAACATATTTAAGAAAAGGGGAAGAAAATAATTAGGCCACACTACAGCTGGCAGAGAGACAGAGGAGTGAGAACATGCGAAGATACAAACGTCAGTGAAGAGGGGGTGGAGGACGTACTCCAGACACCAGAGTAGAGATTCCCATGAGTCGTGATGAAGACTGTGGTGAAGCAGGCTGTCCGCCTTCATCCCATGGAGGTGACAAGTGTGTAGATTTCCATCTGTGGCCCATGCAGGACTCCACATTGGAGCTAAGAAGTGTGGATTAGATGATTGGACAGTGAGATGGATGAGAAACTAGCTGAAAAACAGAGCTCGGAGAGTTGTGATCAGTGAGGCAGAGTCTAGTTGGAGGCTTGTGGCTAGTGGTGAACCCAGGAGTCGATATTGGCTCCAGCCCCATTCAATATATTCATCAATGACGTGGATGAAGGGGTAATGCACTCTCAGCAAGTTCGTCAATGATACAAAACTGAGAGAAGTAGCTGACACACCAGAAGGTTGTGCAGCCATCCAGCATGATCTGGGCAGGCTGGAGATCTGAGCCTTCTAATGAACTCTAATGGAATTCAACAAGGGCAAGTCTTAAATCTGGGGAAGAACAACCCCATGTATCAGTACTGTTTGAGGGCTGATCTGTTGGAAAGCAGCTCTGGGGAAAAGTACCTGGGAGGCTAATCATGAGCCAATGTGCCCTTGCAGCTGTAAGAGACTGCTAAACCGCTGTGTCAAACAGTTTGGGCCTTTTCCGAATCTCAATGGGCAACAGCCGCCTGCCTGGCACCTGTCCATGTTGGTGCGGAAGTGACTCAGCATTTTCCTGAGCCCACTGCCCAGTCCATCAAGCGGTGGAGGTGTAGCGACAGGTAGGTCTTGGGGCTGTGGCTCCAAGCATGAAGAAGTCAAGCTGAGAGAAAGAGGGGCAATGCCCCTCAGAAGCCCCACCATCCCCCAGACCCATTCCCGGTAATTTTCCACAAGGGAACAGTATAAAAGGTGATAACTCCGGGGAGTTAGGGCCCTCTTGCCCACCACAAGGGTTGCTCTGTGTGCCATGGTCATCATTGGATTCCAGAGTAGTGCTCTTTCTTTTCCTGTTCCTTTCCTTTCTCCTTCTTTCTAGTTCCAACAAAAATGTTATCTATGGCAAGGCCAGTTCTTTTGTTTCTGTTAATGGTTCTTTATTTTGGGGTGCATTTATAGTGTTAAGTGGGCAACTGAAACACACCGATTTCAGATCTTTGTTGATTGGTAAATAAAAATGGTGTTAGGATCTCTAGTGCTGATTCACCTTAATCCTGGCCAAGGAATCAGTGAACCTGAGTCACTGTCCTGAAAGCTTGGAACATGACAGCAGCCAAGAAGGCCAATGGCATCCTGGGATGCATGAAGAAGAGTGTGGTCAGCAGGTCAAGGGAGGTTATCCTCCCCCTCTACTCTGTTCTGGTGGGGCCTCACCTGGAGTACTGTGTCCAGCTCTGAGCTCTCCAGCTCAAGAAGGACAAAGAGCTACTGGAGAGAGTCCAATGCAGGGCCACTAAGATGATGAGGGGACTAGAGCATCTACCATATGATGAAAGGCTGAGAGAGCTGGCTAAGTTTAGCTTGGAGAAGAGGAGGCTGAGGGGAGATTTCATCAATGCTTATAAATATCTAAAGGATGGGTGTCAGAAAGATTGCACCAAACTCTTCTCAGTGGTGTCCAGTGACAGGACAAGGGGCAACAGCCACAAAATGGGAAACAAGAGGTTCAATCTCAACACAAGGAAATACTTCTTTATTGTGAAGGTAACAGAGCACTGGCACAGGCTGCCTAGAGAAGTTGTGGAGTCTCCATCTCTGGAGACTCTCAAAACCTGCCTGGATGTGTTTCTGTGTAATCTACTCTAGATGATCCTGATCTGGCAGGGGGATTGGACTAGATGATCTTCAGAAATCTCTTCCAAACCCTGTCATTCTGTGATTCTGTGATTCTGATTCTGTGATTCTGTGATTGTATCTTATTTTATTTGCTTCTGTCCCAGTTATAGGGTTATGGAAAAGCACTGGGTGCAAGGAACCGGATTTTGCACTTTAATCTTGGTTGCAACTGAAAATGGAGAAGCAGATACTATGAAATTTCAGTTATACAGCCAAGCTCAATGTAAGTTGTCTGTCATTCTTAGTGTCATCTTGTATCAGTCCAAGAGAAGGAAATGGTCCAAATCTTCCTATATTTTTCTTATTCACATTTTCTTTGTCTAGTGTGTGAAAGAATTAGCAAAGAGCTCTTGTAAATTCTGTTTCATTTTATGATGGCTATTCTCAAAAAAAATGTGATACTTGTATGTTAAAAGTTAGGATGAAGGATGAGGATGTTTTTATAGGACAAACATTTGAAAGAAACATTACATCTGTCAGGGAGCTTGAAGCTAAATTAGGTGAAATACAGGAACTTCTCCTAATATGTGTGGTAGCTGTAAAGTATTGATGAATATGCCAGTTTAAATGTGCAGACAAATTACATCTTACAGAAACTAGACTTTAACCTTCAAATGCTAAAATAAATGTTCTGGAAATCACTTTAATCTGCTCGTAATTTCTCTATGTCTAGACAACAGTATGGCTATGTTTAATAGTTACATTCTTGCAAAGGTTAGAAAATGAATAAATATTTAGATGTGTGTCAATGGTTAATTAAAATTACCTAAATAGACAATGTGTTACATAAGTAACCTAGTTTATTGCCTTGTTTTAACTCTTGAAATAGTGCACTGAGTATACACTTTTAAGAATAACTACAAGGATCATTAACGTCCGTCTGTAAAACAAGGACAGAAATAGCAATTGTCATATAAGTGAATGACAGCTGCAGTATTTATAACAAGCATGGTTCCCATGACCTTATAATCTATTTCAGAGAAACATTTAGTAGAAATTACTGTCTTCCTGCACTGCATTGTCTTTGTCCTTACAATAAGTCCAAGTGAGAAGTGATTTTTCAGGGTTGTGTATTACTGACCAGATTTTAGAGGGTAAGAACAGATTTTATGCCCTTAAATTGGGAGATTAGACTACCTATGCATCAGTAAGAGTAATTTTCTGGACACCACAGTTTCTATAAACTATTTTAATCTCATGCCAGGAAATGTCCTGTTTGGGCCCATCTATTTCCACTGGCTGCCAAGAGGCAGATCTGAACTTTTCTATCTCCTGGGAAGCGGATGCCTGCCAACTGCTGTCTTCAAGTTGCGAAGCAATGCAAGTTGAGGATCTACAGGCAATAGACCTACTTGACATGATCCTAACTGTTGTGTTTAAACAACAATTTAAGTGATATTGGTTTATACTAGAAAATTTGTGGATTTATCTCATCTTACTAACAGCTCAAAGACAGACTGCACTGCCTTTTGTCCTCAGCTCCTGAAAGGCTCCCTGCCGTTGTCTCCATCAGGTGTCTTTGCCTCCTGACAGCCAGATCAATTCTAGATATAAGATTTCTTTATATATTTTGTTTTTCTATTGAGGGAGGAGAGGGACAACGCAGCTTAATCCATAAAAGCAGAAGAAAACTCCTTCAAACTGGGCAGCAAGAGCCTTCCATCCCTTTAAAGGGTGATATCTCTTCCACCCAAGAAACTATTCTCTACATGCACCTCCTGCATCCTGAGCTAGAAGCCTCTTAAACTTGCTAGAATCTTAAAGTTCATATGAGGACAGGGATGTGTGCTGATCATGGGACTTTCTTTGCTGAATAACAATCTGGCCAACGCGACATTTTAGTCTGCAGACTTGTGTGGCTAGAAGGAATTGTGCTAGAGTATACTTTTAGGTAGACAACCATTGATAACATAGTCCTACAGATTGTAAAGAAATCAGGAAAAAGAATTGGGAGAAAGACATTATGGGGTCCTGTTAGAAGGAGTGTTAAATTGATGCAAAAGCTATCCCTTCAGTACACACATAAAAACCACGGGCTGAGTACTCAGCATCCAAAAGAATTATCCACAGAATGATTATTTGGAGCTGCACCAGTTTTGCCTATTTAGCATTCATCAACATGGCTGCCATAGCTCTCTTTCCAGGCCTTCATACAAGCCCGCATGCATGCCAAGAGAGGGAAACATAAGAAAGGATAAAATGAGAGAAGTGAGAAAAGAGAAAAACCTCAGCAGCATAACATGGTCTCTCACTACAACCAAAGCAGCTCTGCCCAGCTTTTCCAGGGCAAAGCCACAGAGACATAATGAACAAGAGATTACAACAGCTGTGTGAATCAGGCACACAAAGTTTCAGTGAAATGATCCTGTGCACTGTAAAGCAAATGTAGGAACAGCTACACTGTTACTGCGAGATATATAGAAGATTCACGTGGTATCAATATCCCTAAGCACATATAAGCAGAGGATAAGCTCAGCAAAATCAGCTAGCATTTCTATTGACAAAACCAATACTATCTGAAAGAAAATTTACATACGCTGTTATCTCCCACTTCTAAAGCAGGAAATGCAACTCCCTTCCTTCATCCATGGCCTCCTCCAAACAACATTTAAGACAGCAGTGACTTGCTCTAAGAAGTCTCCTCTTCCTACAGTTGTATATCAGATATAACTTCTGAACTCTGGGTGCAAGAAATTGAAAGATTTTTTATTCACTTTTATTCACAACAAACTCTTACTGATACGCCACACAGTTTCTCTGGAGCAAGGAGTGGATATTAACTGTCCAAAGAAATTATGCTGCAGTCTGTATACAGTGAAAAGTTCAGCAGCCTTTAGAGGGACTGGAAAAAAAAGTTTGAAATCAACACAGATTCCTATTAGCAGGAACAGAACTGTCAGGCATGTTTTGAGGGAAGTTTAGAGAGCAGACTGCTAACTAAGGCTTGAATCTCTTACTGGCTTTATTGTACTTTTAAGGAAGACCATTTCTAAGTCTTGTCTACAATTTTATAGAATCATAGAATGGTTTGGGTTGGAAGGGATATTAAAGATTAGAATCATAGAATCATAGAATCATAGAATCAGAGAATCAGAGAATCAGAGAATCACAGATTCATAGAATCATAGAATTATAGAACATGTTGGGCTCAAAGGGACCTTTAAAGGTCATCTAGTCCAAGTTACCTGCAACGAGTAGGAACACCTTTAACTAGATCAGGTTGCTCAGATCCCCATCAAGCCTGACCTTGAATGTCTTCAGGCCTCCACAGCCTCTCTGGGTAGCCTGTGCCAGTGTTTCACCACCCTCACTATAAAAAAATTTCTTCCTTATATGCAACCTAAATCTAGCCTCTTTTAATTTAAAGCCATTACCCCTCATCCTGTCACAATAGGCCTTGCTAAAATGATTGCCCCCATCCTTCCTATAAGTTCCCTTTAAATATTAAAATGCTGCTATAAGGTTTACCCAGAACCTTGTTTTCCCCAAGCTGAACAACCTCAGCTTGCTCAGCCCATCCTTCTAGGAGTGATGCTCCAACACTCAAATCTTCCTCACAGCTCTCCTCTGGATACTTTCCAACAGATCTATGCCATTCTTCTGTTGGAGGACACAGAGCTGAACACGGTACTCCAGGTGAGGTCTCACGAGAGCAGAGTAGAGGGAGACAATCACCTCTCTTGATCCGATGGCCTTTCTTCTCTTGATGCACTGGCTTTTGGCCTGTGAGTGTACCTTGCTGGCTCATGTTCAGTTTTATATCCACCAACAACCCCAAGGCCTTCTCTGCAGGGCTGCTCTCAATTCACTCTCTGCCCAGTCTGTATTTGTGTTTGGGATTGCCCTTACACAGGTGCAGGACCTTGCACTTGGCCCGGTTGAACTCCATGAGGTTGTCACGGGCCAACCTCTTAAGCCTGTTCAAGTCCCTCTGGATGACATCACTTCCCCTCAGGGTTTTGGCTGCAGCACACAACTCGGTGTCATCAGAAATCTTGCTGAGGGTGCACTCAATCTCGCTGTTCATGTTGCCAATAAAGATGTTAAACAGCACCGATCCCAATATGGACCCCAAAAAGCACCAGTAATCACCGGTCTCCCCTTGGACATTAAGCTATTGACCACTACTCTTTAAAAGTGACCATCCAGCCAATTCCTTATCTGTCACTGGGTCCATCCATCAAAACTATATCTCCTCAAGTAGAGACAAAGGTGTCATATGGGACACTTTCAAATATGTTGCACAAGTCCAGGTACATTACATCAATTGTTTTTCCCTTATCCACTGACACTGTAGGCTCATCATAGAAGACAACTTCATCTGTCAGACACGATTTGCCCTTGGTGAAGGCATGCTGGCTATCACCAATCACCCCCTTATTTCCCATGTGCCCTAGCACAGATTCCAGAAGGACCCACTTCATGATCTTGGCAAGTAGAGAGATGAGACTGACTGGCCTGTAGATCCTTTGGTCTTGCCTTGACTCCTTTTTCAAAATAGGGTTTTTGTTTCCCCTTTTTCAGTTAGCGGGAACTTTATCAGACTTCCACAGCTTCTCAAATATGATGGATAGTTGCTCAGCAACCTCATCCACGAGTTCCTCAGGAGCCATAGATGTATCTAATCAGGTCTCATGGACTTGTGTACCTTCATGTTTCTTAGATGATCTTTTGTCTGATTTTCTTCTACAATGGGCAGTCCTTTATTCTCCCAGAACCTGCTTTTTCCTTCTGCGATTTGGGCAGTGTGGCTGGATCATTTTCAAATGAAGTCATTGAGTACTTCAGTCTTTTCCACATCCAGGGTAACCAGATCTCCTCCGCAGAGGGTCCCTTTGTAGAGGGTCCATATTACCCCTAGTCTTCCTTTATCACCAGCATACCTGTAGAAGCTTTTCTTGTTGATCTTGACATCCCTGTCCAGATTTAATTCTCTCAGGGTTCTGGCTTTTCTAACCTGATCCCTGGGTACTCCAATAATTTCTCTATATTCTTACCAGGCCATCTGTCTTTGCTTCCATCCTCCATAGGCTTCCTTTTTGTTCCTGAGTTTATCTAGGAATCCCTTGTTCATCCACAGAGACCTCCTGGAATTTCTGCTTGATTTCCCCTTTATTGTGATGCATCACTCCTGAGCTTGGAGGAGGTGGTCCTCCTTGAATACTGACTACCTTTCTTGGGTCTCTCTTCTCTTTAGGACTTTATCCCATGATACTTTAAGAAGCAGTTCCTAGAAGAGGCCAAAGTCTGCTCTCCTGAAGTCCAGGGTGGTAAGCTTGCTACGCACCCTCTTCATTGACCGAAGGATCTTGAATTCCACCATTTCATGATCAATGAAAGGAGGAATTATTATCAGTACATCCCAGAAACCTCCTGGATTGCTCATGCCCTGCTGTGTTGTCCCAGATATTGGGGTGGCTGAACTTCCCCGTGTGGACCAGGGCTTATGAACCTAAGGCTGCTCCTATCCATCTATAGAGGACCTCCTCCAGGCAGTCCACCTGGGAGGTAGCCTGTAGCGGACTCACACTATAGTGTTACGTGTGTGCACTCTTTAATCCTGACCCATAAGCCCTTGGTCACCTCTTCATGGTCTCTCGGCAGAGATGCACTCCAGCTGCTCATTAGCCTAGAAGGCAGAAGCCACTCCTCATATCCCCTGCTGGTCATTCCTAAAGACCCTGTATTGTTCCATTTTGACAACTCAGTCGTAGAAGTCATCCCAACACACCTCTGTGATGTCAATGGGATCACAGCCCTGCAAATGTGTGCACACTTCTAACTTCTCTTGCTTATTCCCCATACCACATGCATTTGCATAAAGTTATATAAATTGTGTCCCTAATGAAACTGAGTTACCAGCTGGATTTCTTTGGTGCAGCTTTACAAATGCTCTCATGCTTACCGGTGATCTCTCTCCAGGCTCTGGACATACGTTGCTGGCACTAGCATCCAAGTGATAAGAGTGAGGTGGATTGAAGTTCCCCCCTACAAGTAACTTTAAAGCCATCTTCAGCACCTTGACAAGCCTATGGGCAAAGATTCTCTTCCCCTTTTCAGACAGATGGACTCTGTCAGCCACTAGTAGACCAGGTTTCTCAAAGTAAGTCCCATGCTCTAAGTAATCAACACCTAGCTGTGGTATAAATCCTGTAACATTTCTCCAAGTCTTTCCTTTAAATTGTCAGAAGAAAAGAATGAAATAGGGGAAAAAAATTGTGGTTGACTTCTTAAACAATCCTTCTCTTCTCTGCGGTCTCAAACAGCTCCTCCTTTGGATAAGATATTACAATAGTGTCATTTCCAACCAAAACTCCATGCTTGCATTGGGATGGAAAGGATGGAAAGAGAAATATTGTGAAATGACTAGCTGAAGACTACAACAACATACTTAAAGGAACAGGAATACTAAGAGAAGATTTTACAGAGGGAACAATGCAGACAGTAGCACAGAAACTGAGGTGTAGAATGCAGTCTTGGTCCATGCCACGTCCTACCCTGATTCCACCACCCAGAGGGAAAAGACCTAGAATTTAATCTTACTAATCATAACTTTAATCCTTCATTCCTTACTAATTCTGTTCCCTATATTTGTAGCACCAAATGACGATATTGCATCAGAGAAAACATTCTCCACCTCTCCTGCATGGCAGCCATCAGTAAGGCAAGAAAAATAGTCTCTGATAGGGTAAGTAATACGTAAGGGAGTGTTGGAAAACGCTTTAGACTCTCAAACCAGTTGAAGAACTTGTGGCAAGGACATGAGCAGTTGCATTGGGAAGTGTTTGATTTTCAGTTTTAATTCTCTAAGCATGAATGTGTGTTTTCACACAGTATTCTGTAAGGTGATAACACTAGTGGGATTTTAAATAACAACAGAAGGGTGTCTATCTCAGCTTCAGTGTTACTAATTCAAACAAAGGAAATATTCCTTAAAACCAGTAGTCTATAAAAAAAATAAAATAAGTCTTGTAACTGCAAGAAAATGACAATTCAGGTTTATTAAAGGGAGGTGTTAGGTTACACTTGGAGTACTGTGCCAGGTTTCAGTCCCTCGAGTTCAAGAAGGTTTTGCAGAAAATAGATAGGAGTTATATAATCCCTTTACCCTAATAGAGGAATGAGTAGGAGGTAGACGTGGACTACAGTAAGTACCTTTGGAAAAACCTTTTATTCATTAGCCTGTTGCTATAAACAACGGAAAACTATTCAGGTAGCACATTCAGTTATTCCCTCACACAACTGACACACATTCACCCAGAGTTGCTCCAACAGAGCAGCAGTGGGGAGGCCAATCCCAGCTGCAAACTCACAAGCTGGAGGTTATGCTGCCTCCTATATCACGCAGAATCACAGAATCACAGAATGTTAGAGGTTGGAAGGGACCTTAAAAGATCATCTAGCCTCTCCGCTAGAGCAGCGTCACCTATATAGCTGTTTGTAAAGTCCCCCAGCAACCCTTTGTTTCATCAGATGTGTACGTAGCCCTGCAGTCGTTGTCTGTGCATAGCAGTCACCGTCCACCTGGTTAGGGTCCAAGTTATGCACCCTGCCAGTCATGCCAGTGTTCACTACAGAATTTTGGCAGGTTTGGCTGGCTCTTGGTGTTCAAGTTTATCAACTCTTTCAGTTTCAACAGGACTTACAGCCTGCAAAACTTGTCGGTCTTCAGGAAATTAATGCGTGCTTCACTCTCACAAAGTATGTTCACTTGTCTTGGCCTCTCTTTACCGGTAACTCTTCTTACTTCCTGTAGGTACATAGAGACCCCATTCTCACCAGCTCATAGAATGACCTAGGCTGGAAGGACCTTAGAGATCATTTAATCCAACCTCCCTGTTGCCAGCGACGCCGCCTGGTGACTAGATCAGGCAACACATGGGGACCAAACGGGAATTGAACGCACGACCTTGACATTGTTAGCGCCATGCTCAACTGACTGAGCTAACCAACCCCCCCATGCAAAAAGATCCTTCATGGTAAAGCATCCATCATTGGAACAGGTTGTGCAGAATGATTGTCGACTTGCCATAATTGGGGGTTTTCCACATGGCCAAGTGCAAGGTCTTGCACATTTGTAAGGGCAATCCCAAACATAAATACAGAGTGGGCAATGAGTGAATTGAGAGCAGCCCTGTGGAAAAGGCCTTGGGGTTGTTGGTGGATATAAAACTGAGCATGAGCCAGCAAGGTACACTCACAGGCCAAAAGCCAGTGCATCAAGAGAAGAAAGGCCATCGGATCAAGAGAGGTGATTGTCTCCCTCTACTCTGCTCTCGTGAGACCTCACCTGGAGTACCGTGTTCAGCTCTGTGTCCTCCAACAGAAGAATGGCATAGATCTGTTGGAAAGTATCCAGAGGAGAGCTGTGAGGAAGATTTGAGTGTTGGAACATCACTCTTATGAGGACTGGCTGAGCGTGCTGGAGTTGTTCAGCTTGGGGAGAAGTGAAAGCTCTGGCAAGACCTTACAATGGCCTTCCATTACTTAAGGGAAACCTACAGGGAGTAAGGGGAGGGATTCTCAGGAGTAAAGGAGTGCTGTGACAGGACAAGGGGTGACAGTTTCAGACTGAAAGAGAGTAGATTTAGATTAGTTATTAGGAAGAAATTATTTTCTGTGAAAGTAGTGAGACACTGGAACAGGCTCTCCAGAGAACTTTTGGGTGCTCCCTCTGTGGAAGTGGTCAAGGCTAGGCTGTATGGGGCTTTGAGCAACTGATCTAATGGAATGTGTCCTGTCTATTTCAGAGAGTTTGGAACTAGATGATCTTTAAGTTCCCTTCAAACCCAAATCGTTCTATTAATCTACACAAAGGGATCAAACTGCAGCTGATCCGATACAGTTCTGGCTATCATCCTGCTTCAAGCCAGAAGTTGGACTAGTTGACCTGCAGAGGTTCAGTCAACATTTCTAAGATTCTGTGAGATGACAGAGCATCTGTTCTTTAATATTTCTTCAGGAAGAGGACAGATTTCGCTGTTTGGTGTTTTCTGCATTGGATAAACTCCATTTGGTCAAAGAAATTCTCCCTCAAAAATATTGTGATCAAATCCTCCACCAGAATGGATGCATTTTAAAAAATGCTTTTTGGCATAAGGTTATGTCCTTTGTTTTGAAGAAAACAAAATAATTAAAATGGTCTCTCCAGTTCTAGTATAATCTATTTTGTGGTACTCTTACTCAAGTCAGCCATGAAATACTTCAAATAAGTCAACACATGTAGAAACACAGGAAACTTGTGAAAAAAACAATGAAGCCAGTTTTCAAATATTTCTTCACTTTAGATTATAAAACAGATCGCAAAGAAAAATTTCATAACTTCATGCATTTTTTAGCTATGATTAAAAATCTGCTTTTTGAGATAAGGACTCAGACATGGCTGAAAAAATTTTACTCAGATTTTTCTTCTGCTTAATGCTAAATGGCAATAGCACTGCAAGAATTCACCTGAGAGAGAAACATGAAAAAAACCTTCACCATTTGGGTTTCATTACGGAAAATTTGTTCGTCTTTGTGCAACCTTCTGCCAGATTCTGGCAGCAAAAATGGCCAAGTTAATCTGGCTGTGGGCTCCTTCAAACACTTCAGTAATACTGACTCAGTCGCCAAAGGAATCACTTCCTGACTTACCCTGCTGGGGTAAGTCTTTCCTAGTGACTTTCCTAGACAACTTTCTAAGGGGAGTAAAGAGGGTACCATTTAACGTGGGAAAAACAAACAGTTAACAACCTGTTAACAGCAGTTAATAGATCAATTATAGTTCAGTGGGATATCTTAGCAATAGTCTTAAGTGTGACCTTCCCCATTTTGAAAAACTTGAGAATATAAGCAATACTGATATTCATTGAGAAGCCCTGCTCCTTTTCAGGGCCACTGGAGCCTGGTATATTGGGTCAGGAGACTTTGTGAGCTTTTCATAAACTCCAGGCTGAAGCTTTACTATGAAATACAGTCCCACACTCTATTCTGCTGTGAGCTTCACACCACATCTGCAGCATCTCTGTATATCCAGCTCCCTTATACGTACCCAGGTTAAAGTATACCAGCTCTGCACATGGAGGAAGTCAGGCTTTAGTGACAACACAAACAAATTTGGTGTCAGTTTATCATCTGTTACGTTTTAAGGTGAAAGAGCAGGACAGTGTTACTATCTACTCTGGTTTTGCTTTCAAAAATCTGTGAATGTCCCAAAGGCAAAGCACAGGTGAGTTTGACCAGGTGTAAGCTTTCTGGTCCTCACACATTTGCCAGGCAGAGATACATACCCAGTGGTGACTGTCCCTCTATAGAGCCTGGGTTTAAGCAATGTGTTTCCTCTGTCTTGGGGCTAACAGCATTGTGGTGAGAGCCAAATCCTACAGCAACGTATGCATTTGCTCTGCTCTCAACTGTGGGAAGACCCGGGTACAGTCTTTATACTAACCTCGAAGGTGCTAGCCTTGAGTATTTCTATGTGATTGACAGCAATCTCAAAAGCACACAATTAAATTCCTTTACTATTTTTAACTATTTCCTGGTCAGAAATATCTTCTGAAAGTTTAGCACAACTGACTTTGTGTAAGACTGTATTTGAGGAAACTATGTTATTTTTAGTGAAAGGAAGGATTGAATCCCATGTCCCAGTCGTCAGATTCTTCCAACACTTTGTTCTGAAGCAGCCGCGAAAAGCTTTTCTGTATAAATCCTGGGTAAAGGATATTGGAATTCGTGAGGAAAAAGTTTAGAAAAAACATCTACAGAATTGCTGAATCCTCATAGCTAAAACAATCAATGGTGGTGGCTGCAGTCTTGACACAGAATAATGTTTTCTAATGGAATGATTTTGTGTCAGTTTATAGCTGTTAAAACAAAAAATATTTAATTTTTCAGTCTGAGTAACATGAAGAACAAAAGAAATCAATGTAATAAAGTTAATAATTTTGATCATATGACTCTCTCATTGAATAGTAATTTAGCTGAAAAGCAAATGTTCTCTGATTAGGTGTACAAATATAGAAATATATTGATTGCAACAGTGAAACTCTATGAAGTGTTCCCTAAAAGAGACCAAAATGTCTTTTAAGATAAAAAGGTTGCACTAACCTTTCTATTTACACAAAGCTTTGTGAGTTGACAACTCAATAAATAACAGATGCTTAATGATTTCTTTATGAACTATCAGCAATCCTTGGTGATACTATTTTGAACAGCATTTATGGAAATATGCAGAATCATAATTTGATTCCAGTTCATAGATGTAAATATTGTTAACTGCTGGAGACTGAAGCAGCAAAGTGAGCCGTGAAACACCTTAATTTGCGTAAAGTCTGACCCTTGAGAATCTCTGCAAGCTTGCAATCTTTTACACTAGTCTTCTGTTTTATCTCCTTTCTTCTGTTCTGAAACAATGAAATCAAAGTTAATCTGTCTATCAGGATGTCTTGTAACTGCTACTTTTAGTGTACGTGAATCAGCCTCCAACCGCACCCTAAATCATAAAATCCCATCCTATTTGACCTTCACCCTCAGTACTCCTCTGAAGAGTGTCTAGCTGTGCTTGCTGTGCTTTCAGTATACTCAATGCAGAGAATCCCTTTGAATAAGGCTTATATCATTTTTTTTTGTTTTCCTACAGCGATTTTCTTTTTCCTTTTTCTGTGAACACCATGAGCAAATACTTGTAATAAAATGTAATATTAAGAGAATTCTTCTTTATAATGCTCATTCAGTATAGATATAGGGAATCAACACTACAGTTTGGCTCCAGGTCCCTCAGAAAACATGATGAGAAAAGCATATGTCCCATCCCACATTCCCTTACTTCTGTACAAAAATTCTGGTTAAGACAGTTCTTAAAAAAAAATAATAACCCAGTTAGCAAAGAGATGCTTCACTAATTTGGCAACATCTCTGAAACTAAAAACTCATTCCAGAACCAGCGGAAAACAGAAGATGGATTTTTCGGGTTTACAGCAAAAATTTCAAAAGCCATTTAAAGAATATTCTTCTGGAGAGCATGTATGGAAGGTTCTGATCCTCTGCAGGTACTGGGGATGAGTGGAAGCTGACAGACCCTGCACCCAGTTTTAGGTGTAAAGAACATGGAATGAAACGGAGAGGCTCATTATAACTATATGAATGCAAAACAGTCTAATGAAGTAATCTATTCTTCATCTTTAATCATTGAATGTACTTTTTTAGGGTGACTCGTTCTGTCTTAAGATAGATGTGTAAGACTACACCTAGTCTGGTTTTCCTTTCAGGGACTGAACTTGAGGTGTGTTTTGTGATGGCTTGAAAAACTGAAATTTGTGTTCAAAACTTACATCTGCTCACACGTTATGTCTGCAGAGATAGCATTCAGTAGTTCAATATTAACTTCCCCTCCTTATAACCACAACAAAGTGCTAACATGTGTCTTTCTGGCAATGCCCTGTAGCCACCTGTATCAAATCTTTTTACAGCATAAGTCTTGTAACACGAGTTCAGGAGGAAATGCAGAAGGATGCTGTTACAGGATCATTAAACTTCCTCTAATTTATCACAAGTGGCACGAGCTGCGAGTTAGAGACAGCTCCTAATATTACTCTACTGGTAGCAAAATTCGTGTCCAGTTAGTAGTATAGTACTAAATAATTCTACAGTATATTTACATGTTAAGTCAAATAACAGTGTGCAAACTTGCACTCTTTTGAGCCTTCTAAAGCAGGGAGCAGACCACGATAAGCCCAGCAAGACTAGATGAGAGTAATGAAAAGTAATTTAACCTCAGGATTTCCTTCCACTAATTACTTATTTAATGTATTTCAATTTTCTATTTTTCTCTTTATTTATTTTCCTTTTTTAAGCTATGCAAGATATCACTGGAAATAAATAATGATGATAATAATAATAAAAATTATTATTGTTGGTTTTGTTATTATTACTGGCTTTTTTTCCAGAGAAGGTTCAGATGTTCAGATCCTGGCTGTAGAAGTGCAGGAAAGTTTTAGGAAGTGTTACCAGAGCTTTCTGCTCAAAACAAACTAAGCAATGGTTTTAATCAATAGAAGTATCTGCAAGTGTATCAAACTCTTATTACACATTAACAAAATTTAGAATACTCATGATGCTTTTGGCACAGATACTGTATTTTAACAACATTTGCTGTTAATAGACTAAAGTTAGAATGCAAAAAAAAAAACTTCAACACAAAACATTTGGGAATGCATTTTCAGAAAACAGTGACTTTTTTTAAAAAAAATGTGCTTCAACTTTATGCTGGCCCACCTTAAAGAAAAAAATTTCAAGAAATTAAAAAGGAGTAAAATATTTTGCATTCTAACTTTAGTCTATTCAAACATGCCAGTCAGAATGATCACATAATTGACAGTGATTAACAGCAAATGTTGGTAAAATCAGGCTCCTTTTTAAGAATCCAAAGCTAAAGCTCCAAACACATAGATTCACAAAGTCACTCTTGTTGATCTCTTCTGAAAATATAAGAAAGAAACCTATGAGTTTTATGTGTTTCGTAGGGCTAGGAAAAAAGAAAATTGGTCCTTCCTTGTTATTGGAACCCCTACGGGGACATACTCACTGTTCAAAACGCAGGTCTTAGGTTATAACTGATTTTTTCCTTTTCACCATTGTAGAAAAAGTGAAGCCTCTTTGGTATTACATGGAGACTAAGTCTTCATTAGAACTAAGAGAATTTGTGAAATAATTCAGCAGAGCAATCAAGCATACCAATTTAATTTTAAAGACTTGAGAAGGCCTCCTGAAGACAGAGACATCTTTGTGCCTATAATTCTGACTAAACTGTTGCACTGGGTTTTTTAAACAGATTTCTTTGCATTTAAAAGTGTTATCTGGAACAAGTAGCAGTAGTTCAAAAGTTATGTAAACTGCAATAAGATATTATTAATAGAATAATTTATCTATTTACCTTTACATCTTAAAAATTGATGTACTGCATTTCTTGCTTTGAGTTTATTATTTTGACTTCATTAACCTTCAGGTGATTGACATCTGCTTGCATCCTTGCATTACCTGATTCTGCAGGCAATATAAATAGAAATAAACCAGCATGATACTGTTGGGTCTCACCTTTTTCTTTCCCAAAGAGCTGTCACCTTCCAGATATGTTAAGAAATTATTTTGATTAGTTTTTGGTTTGTCAGGGAAACTCAGACACTGTTAATGCAGCAGATATTTATTTTTATGATTAATTTCACTGGTTTATAGAGTATATTGAAATGAAAGGAATTCTTTTCACAAACCCGGTTCAGAACGTGTATGTTTTTTAGAGTCAAGATGTTAAAGATCCTTTAACGTTTTTCATAATGGAAATCCTCAGAAACAGACCGTGGTTTTGATATTCAGAAGGAATATGGTTCATATATCTTGACGAATAGCAGAGGATATGTAAAGCCATTTCTTCTGAGGGTTAACCAGGGTATGTTGCAAATTATTGACAGCTCACCAGATTGTGCGCTTTCTTCCTGTACACTGCATACATTACCTAAGATTAAAATATCTAGCATGACCAAAGTTAAAATTCCTATTACTAGCACAGCATTGTTCTTCAGTTTTTTATTACTCCTGGAAATCTCAAGGTTCTGTAAGGCCTGGGACTAGGGCTCTTCAAAGCCTTCAAGAACAGATTTACTGTGGAAACTGGATAGAGAAAGCAGGCAAGTAATCCAGAAGAATCTTAGGACTCTGGGAAAGGTGAACCATTGCACCCCTTTAAATTAAACTAAACATTTGTAAATACATTTGGAAGACCTGCAACAGTCTGGGGCAGCCCAGCACCACATCCGCAAGCTCAGGGCATGCAGCACCACATAGCATCCACGCAGGCAGCACAGGAGTAGCGGAACAATGCTGACTTTGATCTCGCAGCAATGGACAGCAAGTGGAGTACCTTGCAGCCAAGGGGCAGAGGAAGGCAGGAATTAATACTAACATGTATTGCTCCACTAGTAATTCGTGTCTTTAATGGGTGTTTAGGCTAAAACTACTGCCAAGAAACCTTAAAACAGCGAGGAGCCTTTCTTAAGAAACATTTTAGGTCCAAGGTTTACCAGCTTTTCCAAATTTATTCTTTTCCTTCTCTTGCCATAGAGTTTTCTCTCCTCATGTTTAAACCTTTAAATTAATTTGCATATAGTTAGTATTTTCCTCTCAAATGTCAGTCAATTTACTTGATCCAATTTTCTGGGAGTGGGGTCCAGCTTTTCACGAATGAACTTACTTCCTTTGATGTTAGAAACATTAAACATTTTATGGTACTATATCCTTTTATCTCACCACTCTCAATTTTATTCCTCATTCGCAGAGTACATAAAATGTCTCTGAGAATGAAATTCTAAATGCCTCCTGTTCCACTCTTCATCATTGTAGAAAGTTTGTTTTTTCCTCCTAAGCTGTCTTGGAAAGACTTTTAAGCAGAATTTCTCTCACAGAAGCATCCAGGAGAAATCTAGCTCAATGTAAATTTACAAGAGACCTTTGAAGCCATGCCAAATAGAGTTCTTGCTCCTTGTGACTTAGTGGATTGTCCTTTGGTGTTAAATCACTTTTAAAAAAACAAGTTTTGAACTACTTTATTTGTGACATACACTGCTGAAGATGGAGCAAAGATCAGATTATGGCATACTGAAATCCAATATGATATTTTTGAGAGGAAGAAAAACCTTATTTCATGTGATTTATGTTTTCAAGTTTCCTTCCTGTGAAATTGCCCTGTACACCGCTCATGGAGTAAACATATTGATACAGACAGTCCCTGAAACCTCTCCTTTTGTTCCTATTGTATTTCTGTTGAAAATAAGTAGCCAGTTGTGGTGAAATGAGTTATTAGTAGGTTTGTTTTCTACTTCCTTCAGAATGATATGTTATGACTTTAACTTCAAAAATATGTTGAGATTACTTTTCTTTTAGCTATACCCTTCATCAACTCCGTCTTATATTCCTGTGCCCAATGGCCATTACTAGGGACTCTGCACTGCCCTCCACAAGGCAAGCTATCCCTGTCCTTCTCCAGATGTCTTGGCGGGTGATGTTTATTTCTCTACCTTCTTTGCTAATCCTACCCACTCCAACATGTGGAATAGGAATGAGATCCATATCTTCACACTTTTTTTGTGTATTCTGTCCTTTCTCCTTGGATGTGTTGTGATTTGCATATTTCCAAATCCAATTAGAAGAGGAAGCATCAATCATTCTGGTCCCACTGCTGCATTAAATGTGAGTGTGTCTTCCTATTCCCTTTCTCACATACAGCAATTTCATATAATCAGTGTATAAGCATAAAACAGCTATTTATGAGCTAACCCACAAAAGACAACTGGTAGGTTCATCATTAGCATGCTTACCACCCCAGTAAGACACCAGACAAGTATTTCGCTCAGTAGGCAGGAGAGGACACAGTGGCTTTAGTGCTGCTCTTCTACCAAATTAGCCCCTGAGCTAATGATCCCTTTCCCAATGGTTCCAGCTCTATAACTTTACCTTTCTTATCACACATGTCTCTATCTCAGAGACTTGCTCACCACCCTTCCTCACAACTCAGGAATTTTCCTGGCAGCCTGAGCCAGGCTTTGCCCCTTCAAGTATGACAACAGAGCTGAGCCATGGACCCTAGAGCATAAGGAGGTCACAGTGACAGTGACAGCTTCTGATTGTGGCAGAAAAAAGGGTTTGAAGGATGACAGCAGCCAAGGCCTCTTTTCACTCTATTTCCTTCTACGCTCCAAGCTTCTGCTCCTTAGTAGTTATTTTCCTCCCTCATGATTTCCAATCCACTTGACTTCCTTAAACTTTGTTCCTCTATTTCCTCAATCCTCTTACTCCTAGTCAGCTCTGCTAATTTCTCTTTTAGAGTCTTTTACTGCTTCAGTGCTCTACTTTGGACACAAACCCAGCATAGCCTTCCAAATAAGGAGAAAGTGACGAAAATGGAAAGGTAAAAATACAATCTGTCTACACAGAGAAGATACCCATGATGGAATTAATGAAGTGGGAAAAGAGGATGAGGAAGAATGAAAGTGAACTAGAGTAGTGCTTGAGATATTTATAAGAACAACTAGCTACACAAAAACAAGCAAAAAAAGGGATAGCAGCAAATAGAATGAGATATTCCAGAATGCAATAACTCTGGTGACAGCAAGTAACAGGAGAACGGTATTCTCCAAAAGATTTAAATGCATCATTCATATTAAGAAGTAGGAAGAAAGAGGTTAGAGTGATTAATTTTTAAGGAGCAGTCAGGGAATATGACTCAATTAGTCCAAAGCTGAATCAGTGTTATGAAATTGGCTCTTTTTTTAGCTCTTTGCTTTTCTTTCTTCTTTAGGCTTCAGGTCTCTCTTGGGTCTACAGGGCAGAGGAATCAAACGATTTCCCTTCCATTGGATTCCTGATCCTGTGAGAACTGAAAAGTGGAACAAACAGTTAATAAGGCCATGCTAATGAGGCACCAGATCAACAAGTTGTTTAAATTCCTCCAGGGATGGTGCTTCGACCGCTGCCCTGGGTAGCCTATTCTAACATATGATGACACTTTCAGTGAAGAACTTTGTCCTAATATCCATCCAATATCTGTTTAGATTCTCTAGAATACACTTCTGACAAGTCAGTTCTAGATTGAGCCACTGTCACTTCACTTCTAGTGCACAAAAGTGAATTCTCTCTACTGCCTTTTGCCCATCTTTCCCAAGATCGTGTGAAAATCTCAAGGCCAAGGAGAAGAATCCTGTCTCTTTATCAACATGATTGTGGAAGCAGAGTGATGACTGAAAGGAGTAGAAAAGTGCTTCTATGCCTTGCTTTCAATATATGCACAACATTGAAGGTCTTTCACACAAGATAAATCCCATAATAGAATGTGACCTGTACAGGTATTATAAAGTTTTAATATGTGTTTCTTATCAGACTCCTTTCTGTC
Source organism: Apaloderma vittatum (assembly GCF_000703405.1). Taxonomy (NCBI): domain Eukaryota; kingdom Metazoa; phylum Chordata; class Aves; order Trogoniformes; family Trogonidae; genus Apaloderma; species Apaloderma vittatum. The sequence goes on from NW_009702122.1 coordinate 26,446, forward strand.
TTCTCTAAACTCATTTTTAATAGTTCAGAAACAAAAGTTCAAACAAGCTTTTGACAAATTCAAGTAAATTCATTTCATTTCAGTAAAAATATTTTGGTACATGAGTCTGTATTCTTTATGAAAATAACTGACCTTTTCAATAATAACCTCAGAATTCAGACAGCTTTTTAATTACTCAGAAGGCTACCAGAAATGCTAGAATAACAAATCTGACGTATTGGGATTTCTAAGGTACCTAAAAACTGATACATTGAGAAATGCCACTACACACATTGATGAAGATGAAATGGTTTTTTTTCCATGAAAACTGTCTATAAGACATGGAAACAAAGTAAATAATAATAAGAAAAAAGCCAGCAGCCCTATTTTGGGCATGAAAGCGCTGAAATATGACATATCTGTAACCATTAAGTAGGACATCTGTATATTACATCTGGCACTTTCTGCATAGGCCCCTCCTGCCATGAAAAAAAATGCCTGTTCACTGTTTTGAAAATGTTTCGAAACAGCTTTACATTTTAAATGATGGGCAGGGAGACTTAGGGGTCTTAAGTCTTGGTGGGCATGGAAATCCCACTGAAGGTGCTCAGATGCTGCCGCCAAGTAACTAGGTTCTTTTTTTATTTAGGTAGCCCAAAGGCGCATTTCAATAAATGTTATATTTTGTCAGTTTTTCCTTTTAAGAGATCAGGAAGATGACTCGTATCTAAACCATGCTGAACTGTGTTCTTTCAAATGCTTCAGTCCAGACTGGAACGAAAGGATCCTTGAATATCCTCGGTAATGGCTGGCAGAAGAACAAGAATTCTGTTATTTGAAAAGATTGGTGCTTTTATACTAGAATAAGCTGTTGAGAGGAGAGAGTTACCTCTTCAGTGGTACCAGCAACAAAGAATTTAACTGGAAATTTGGAAACTCACAGCCAAGTCCCTTGTTCATCATGTCTTGTTTTGACTTGAAATTCCACCCTAAACTCACCCTATACTCAAGAGACAGAGCTGGTAAAATTTTTTTTTTTAGGCAGAAAACATTTTTCTTTCTAAAATACAGTCCTAGAAAAGGTTTATTTTTCATGTACCTAAGATACTACCATTGCATTTTATTGTTATCTGTCTAAATCAAAGTATAAAAGTGGCAGGACTGATATCTCTTGGCAGCGTTACTCTTGGGAACTGCGGTCTTGTTCGGCTGTAGTGTCATCGTGATTATTGTCCCTGTATTGTTAATATTACACTTCATCATGAAATTCTACTATGTCTTCAGATTGTCAGTTACCTTAGACTATTTAGCTCTCTCTTTGGAGATGGGCAGATACTGCAGCTGATCCAAGAGAAAACATATTGTTATTCAAGGTGACTTTTACAGGCAAAATAATGTGTCTATAACTGTTCCATGAAAGGTTAAATTTAATCTTACATTTAAGTCTTATATTTAAGTGTTACATCTATCTGCAACTGAACCTTAGTCATATTAAAGTCTGTGGAAATGCTGCCATAAACTTAAGCTGTGTCAGGACTTCTTCCCAGTTTTCTACTGTGTTTACTTAAAAAAAATAATTGAAAATAAATTTCCCATGAACATTACACAGTATTTGTTTAAAACCTCACTGTTCTAGCTGAAGATTTCCATCAGGCTCATTACTTTATTTACTGAAAGCAAACATGACAGGATGGGAATACAAAGAAATGAGTCACACTTTATAAGTCATCCTAACAAAAAACCCTTCTTGCATGTTTGTCTAATATGATCAGGTCTAAATTATGCTTAAATTTGTTAGTCTTTCTAAGTCTTTCTGAGTTCAACCTGTCCCGGATACAGTAAAAAAAAAAAAAAAAGGAGCTTTCATCTGAAAACTCCCTAATTTTGCTTAAATAATATTGATTAAAATAATTCTAGGACTGTAAAAATGCTGAATAATTGTGAACTATCCAATTACAATTATTATTCCACCAGGTATATATACAGAGCCGGGAGGTCGAGCAGTGGTTTTTGCTTTAAAGATGTGTTCAAGGCAGAGATACAGTGTGATCAGATGAAATCAGCAATTCTGAAAAGCAACAATTTCTCCTGTTAAACTACTTGTTTAACGAGTCGGGAAAGAAGGGAATATTCATCAAAGTGTATGACATAAGGTTATTCTCCACAGTTTCCTTTTTGGCTCAGTGGGAGAAGAGATGCCTTTCAGGGGATGATTCTGAGCCACAGATTACATCAGATATAGTGGATTGGGTTAAAATTAGCCTTTGCGATTATCGTCCTTCCATTCACCATAATTTATCATTAAAGAATATTCGATTATGTATATGGCCATCAGTATATCTTTCAAGGGATACATTTATCCAGTGAAGTTCAATATTCTTTCAGGAAGATGTTTCTACGGAAAAGGTCAGAGAATACTTGCAATAAGCACTGAGAACTCTATGGGGCAAAAAAAAAGCATCTGCAATAGAAAACGAGATCTCAAATGATACAATAAAAAAAAGATTTAAAGCCATTTCAGTTCTAGTCCCCTTATACATCATTAATATCTACTGCTTCAAGTCACTTCAAATCAAGCATCCCAGCACTTTAGCTTGTTAAAAGTTTGTCTTGCTTCAAAGAACACATAAAATGGTAGAACAAAAAATATTAAAATATTATATTTCAAATAATACTGAAACATGGGGCAGACTAAATGGTGTAGAGAGAATAGAGAGATTAGACTGAAATTCATTGCATTTTCATTGCTTTTTTTTTTCCCCTTCATGCAGCTACTTGTAATAGCCCTACTTCTCTGAAACTAGCAGAAAACGGGTGGAGATTTAGACTCACATTTACATGCTAGTCTACCCACTTGTCTTTCAAGAGGATGTGATTTGTTCAGACATGCCATAGGATCACTGAAGTTTCAATCTTGAGATTGTTTACTCTGCATGATCAAGAACAGAGACCAGTTACACTCTTCGTGCTACTTTTTACGTTTTTTTAAGAACAGAGTTGAAATAATTAATGTACATTTGAGGAAGTATATATCTCGTTAGCTGTAGCTCATCTGTACTGTTGCATCTCAGTAAGGTCGATTGGTAACAATGCTTGAAGCACAATTTACATAACAAAAACAAATGCATAGGTGTATTATACAATGAGTAAATTCCTTACTCCTCTCATTGAGGAAATAAAACCAAAATTAGAAAAAAATGCATATATTTACAGATAAATAGCAATTTATAAAGATTAAATTCTATAAAATTGGGGAGGGGGGGGTATTTTTTTTTTTAATTGAATTACTAGTTTGGCAAAACAGAAGGCCAGAGCATAAACCTGCATTTGAGAAAATGTTGATAAAATGAATATTCACATCATAGACTCTCAATATCAAGTTTTTTTATTTGCAATAAGATGAAATACAGAAAAACAGCCCATCTGTATTACTAAATGAGAATAAATATAAAATAGATACAGCTAGGAAGAAAAGCAGATACATAGCTGGAAAGAGGTATGAAGTGCATCATGTACCATATACATAATGCATCATGAACCTTTATCCAAGACCAGTCTTCAATAAAGTAGAAAAGAACAATGAAATCAGATCTTGGCTTCACTCAATACACTGAAGTTGTGAAGCTGTTACTGGTCAGGGGAAGGAGTATGATTTCAAGGGAAAGTAGGAAAGGATAGGAGTTTTTGTTCCTTTGTCAAACATACACCTAACTCATGATCATACTGCCAAAGCAAGTTTACAATCAGTTTTTGTTCTGAGGGTTTTGCACACTGAGCTGAAAGCAAAAAGTAATACTGGAGGCAGTAATGTGGGAGACTGGCAAAACCAGGGTAAAAGCAGTACAAAGTGGACAGCAGTAGGAAGGAAAGGGGAAAGGAAAGAAATGGAAAAGATTTTTACACTGTGAAGTTTTAAAGAAATAATAACCCATTTTCCTTCAGGTAGGATTCTGAAAAGACAATAAAGATGCAACACAGATGATGAAGATTTAGTTTTCTTTGAAACTACAGGAAGCTACTGCTGAAGAGCTTATTTCATATGATCAAAATTTGGAGGTCTTTCTTCTTTATTTCTGATTATGACGATGTCATCTGTGAATAAATTAAATCATAAACTTTCCTTTTCTGTCCTAAACTATACTAAAATGTTGAGTAATACAATAGTGAGGCAATTTGTACAGTAGATATAAGCATTTGGTTGCTTTAATGATTATCAACAATTAACAAAGTATCTCATATTTACTTTGCCTTATTTATATGAACATTAATTATAAATAGATTTTATGCTAACATTAGTAACATCACATATAAATTTACTTTCAAAATATATCAGAATACCAGGTCTTTGGCAAAGAAGAACCTATTGTGAAATATAAGTTGAACTTTGAAGTAAAAAGAACAAGACAGTGAGAAAAACTACCTGACTAAAGGGTAATGGCAAAAAGATTGTTTCTACCTGTAGGAAAATATGTGGGCCTATTAGATGTCAGTGGATAATAAAATGTTTCTCATAAATAAAATATAGCAGAATGCATATAAAATATTGCTTACATTATTTTTGTATATGTCTATAAAAACTTATGTAGAATTAATAACATAGGACAATTCACACAGGCAATACTTAATTTTTCAGTCAAACATCTCCAAAGTTTGAACAGTAATAATCTGGAATACAGGCAGTACAATGTGTATAAATTCTCCCAGTAGACATCTGCCACATCTGGCTACTAAAATTGCACAGATACTAGCTTTTGTGTTAAAGCAAGACTTTGTCAAGTCCTCTTTTAACAAGGTAAAACCATTTCACAGTAGTTTCTTGGATGCAGCAAAAGATATAAAACCTAAATTTCTTATCTCAGAATACTATGAAAAAACGTAAAAGTTTAAGCAAAAGTAATGTACCATGGTGCATGGGCTTTGTTTCACAATACAACTGCTGACAGGGATTTGTTTCACCTTGCTACATGTAATAATGGTGTGTCAGAAGCTCCAGAACTGAAGTAAAACCAAAAAGTTGTTGTGAAGTCTCACAGTACAAAGAGAAAGGACAAAAGCAGTTTGTTTGCAGTTGAAAAGCATAAAAGCAGGTGTTTCTGTAACACAAGCCATCTAGTTTGGTATGCTCTAAGCCTGCAGGAAACACTTTAAAGAAAGTGTAAAGAAGTCTTTCATGACTCAGATTTTCAAAATTCTACCTGCCCAAAGGGGCACTTTTTTCCTAGACCACATCACTTGGTAGTGAGCTCCTGCCCTGGAGCACTATCCTGTATTATTATTTCTATTAAAGTAGCACAGTATAATTTTAATGTACTTTCTAATCACAGCAACATTTCTAGTGACATGAATAACATTTTTTCACTCTACTAAACAGTTATCTGCAAGGCTTTCCTGCACTAATGAGTTTGTGGATAACTGTAAGTCATCTGAAAAAATTCCTTTCTGTATAGTTTGGTTCAGTTTCTCTAGAGAGAAATTTGTTCATAGCTATTTCCTCCAGAAATGTTTTCTGTGATTGATTTACCCATCTTTACTGCTTCCCAGTCATTCTTTTCCACTTTCTGTAATTCTTCTACCCTTCTTTAGAGGAAGCTTGCAGGTAGGCGGAGAAGACATGAAACTCTGAGGCTTTCTACAAGCATGCACTCTGTGAATCTTTTCATTCTCACACTGTGGACATCCTTCTATAAGTAATAATAACTCAGTTAATATATCATATTGCAAATCTCACATCAAACACCAAAATGCAGCCATTTTATGTCAATCACAGAAACACAGAATGTTAGGAGTTGGAAAGGACCTTGAAAGATCATCTAGTTCAAAACCCCTGCCACAGCAGGATCACCTACAGTAGGTCACAGATGAGTTTTGAATGTGTCCAGATGAGTTTTGAATGTCTCCAGAGAAGGAGACTCCACAACCTCCCTGGGCAGCCTGTGCCAGTGCTCTGTCACCCTCATAGGGAAGAAGTTTTTCCTAAAGTTTTTGTGGAACCTCCTATGCTCCAGCTTGCCCCCGTTGCCCCTTGCCCCGTCATTGGACGTCACTGAAAAGATTCCGACTCCATTCTCCTGACACTCAATCTTTACATATTTATGAACATTTATGAGGTGAACTCTCATCATTGTAAGAATAGTTCACTGTACCTCTAAAAAGCTCACCTTGATTAATGGCTTTGTCTGAAGAAAAATACATCAATATTTTTCCCCTTGCAGTTTCAGCAATCACTTCAAAGCTAAACACAGCATGTGTGCCAGTGGATGCACATACACAGACACTTGTGCAGCACTTTCCCTCTGAAGGTACTGTGACGTTCTTTGAGAAATTTCCCATCAATATAGAGTAACAGTCTTAGAAATCACTCTATTCCTGAGTTTTGAAAACAGAGAATCTGATAGCATAGCACACTAAGCTTCCGTGTCAATAAAGAGATTCAGAAGAGCTTGGTAAAATAATTTATATCAAACTCATGTTCACTCAGCCAGGAACTGAGTGTGTTTTAACAGACAATTAAAAAAAAGTCCACAACTACCCAAACAGTGTATTTGTGATTTTGTGACATTCAGACAGAACAAAGGTTCTCACATGATTTACTACAATGAAATACTGTTATGCAGAAGTTGAGTGTTGTCATTGCTGAATTATGTGTGGAAGGAGAGTAAAAACATTATTTAATATCAAGATTAAGGTTTTAAAAAAATTATTTCAACATCAGTTGTAATCAGTCAGGAAAATCTTCATTAGTGGATAAGACTCCACTTTCAGACTAAATTAATACACTCTCAGCAAGTTTGCCAACAACACCAAACTGTGTGGTGTGGTGGACTCACTTGAGGGAAGAGATGCCATCGAAAGGGACCTTGACAGGCTTGAGAAATGGGCCAGTGCAAACTGCATGAGCTTCAACAAGCCAAAATGCAAGGTCCTGCATCTGGGCCAGGCCAATCCCAGGCACAAACTGGGCACAGAGTGGGGTGAGAGTAGCCCTGAAGAGAAGGATTTGCGGGTGTTGATAGACGAGAAGCTCAACATGAGCCAGCAGTGCGCTCATGCAGCCCAGAAGGCCAACTTCATCCTGGGAGGTATCAAGAGAAGTGTGGTCAGCAGGTCAAGAGGGGTGATTCTCCCTCTTTACTCTGCTCTTGTGAGACCCCACCTCAAATACTGCGTCCAGTTCTGGTGTCCCCACTGTAAGAGGGACATAGATCTGTTGGAACGAATTCAGAGGAGGAGCAGAAAAATGATCCAGAGACTGGAGCACCTCTGCTACAAGGACAGGCTGAGGGAGCTGGGATTGATCAACCTGAGGAAGAGAAGACTGTGGGGGGACCTAATAGCTGCCTTATAATACCTGAAGGGAACATACAGGACAGCTGGGGAAGGACTTTTTACAAAAGTGTCCACTGATAGGACAAAGTGAAATGGATTTAAGTTGAAGTAAAACAGATTTAGATTAGATTGTAGGAAAAACTTCTTCAGTACAAGAGTACCAAAACTCTAGAATAAATTGTCCAGAGAAGTTGTGGCTGCCCCCTCCCTGGAGGTCTTCAAGGCCAAGCTGGATGAGGTCTTGAGTAACCTGATCTAGTTGAGAGGCGTCCCTGCCCATGGCAGAGAGGTTGGATTGGATGATCTCTAAGGTCCCTTCCAACGTAGGTCATTCTATGATTCTGTGATCTAGTTCACAAGAACAGAACTCAGGGACTTAATTACTGCATGCTGCAACTGCCAGATAAATGGTAAATCCTACTGCATGCCACAGTGTAATCTGAAGGGTTATGGAGCTTCTGTGCATGAAATCAAAATGACGTCATGTTTATAAAGGATTTCAAGACTCAGCTCAAAAAAACATAACGAGGAGAACAACATTTATATATCCATGATTTATTTTTGTTTTATTATATTTAGGTATTTCTGAGTGTGTTCCAGATTACATTGTACCCTCTGAAAAGCCAGTGAATCATATACATTTGATTGTGCTCTCATTTTTGACAATACTAGCAAAGTAATTTCTAAACACAGGGAACTCCCTCAAAAAAACCCACCTTCATTACAATTATTTATTCTTGTGCAGAGACCTCTTTTAAATATCTACAACTTGTTATGATAAAAGAATAAAAAAAACATAATAAAGTTCTTGTTGAGTAGATAACAAGGAAACATTGAAGTGAAAAATTAAAGAAGGTAGCTTTCGGTGGCAAAAATAGAATCTTCCAATTAAGATCACAATCTTGTTTCAAAATTAGAGATGACATGTCTCTGTCAAGAATAATTCATTTGGGAATTACCTTTAGTTACAGGAAAGCTATTATATTTTTTGATTCATGACTAAATTATGTTCTATAGCTGCATGTTTACATGTTATTTAGAAAAAAAGTGCTAGGTCACCTATTCTGAACCTACAGACTGCCTTATTAGAATGATATTATTATCAATTATTGGAAACATTTGTTTTCCATTTGATTATTAAATGGGAGTGCACTTTGTTCATTGCCATTTACTTCCACTTGCTTTGGCCACCTGCACCCCTCACCTGGATATTGTTATCTATCAACTTTGTGAAAGAATGGTTTCTTATGTATCATAGACTTAAGATGACAAATGGCATCTGCCCATGCTATGCTCTCATTATCTTCTGAGGTTTAAGGGGAACATTAACACTTTGTGATCTCTGCACAAACTATCTACAAGTGTTACACTTACTAATGCCTGCTGGGTACTACAGAACTGAACAGTTTCAGCTAAGAAGTTGACTCAGTTTTGCTTCCAGAATGTGTTGGAGAGCACCATTTGCAGCAGACTACACACATAGGTGTAAGATTTCAGTGACAAAAATGTAAATTAGTGTTACATAGTAGGAAAAATCACATTCAAAGAAGCAGGAGAAATAAAGCTAAACTTCATCAAACAGCCTGCCAGCAACAAAATGAAAGGAGGATTGTTTAATGTGGCAATAAATAACCTAGATCTAAATATGACCTCTTTGTGGAGTCAATACTAATGTTTACTGATGCTTTACCCACCACCCCAAGGGCAATCATTCTAAGTTTAAATCAAATTCAAGAGCACCTGCAAAGGCACGAAGTATGCAAAACCCATGAAATGAAGTTTCCAGCCTTCTTCCTGGTACTCTTCTGCTATCACATAAAAACCCAAACCTGCCAGGCTCTGTTAATTCTTTCATTAGTGCAAGGGCATTTCTGTCAGAGACATATGATATTATAAAACTCACTGCACTCAAGACTCACCCTGCGGACAACATCAATGAAGTTAAAACCAAATACCTGGCCCCTATATTCCACATTGTAGAGAAAAAGAGATTTATTATTCAAGATGGTTTTGATGGTCTAACTTTACAGTCTGGAAAGAGGCCAAGAGAGGAAGGCATAGTAACATTTTGGACTTGGACAGGTTCAGGATGTTCTGAGTCACCTCAGCTACGAGGGAAAAGAAAGGCTTCTCAGAAATGGCAGCTCCTGGTTCTTGCAGTTCAGATTGGCAAGGATTGAAAGTCCTACACGGTGGGACAGATGTACTTTACCAACATAAGCTAGGAACTTTTGTTTCCTTAGAGAAGTCCTTCAAAATACCTTTCTTTGCAGGCTTTCATTTTAAAAGCCACAGGTAGAATATTCCTTCCCCATATTAAAAAATTTTCTTGCATAAGACACTTGAGTTTCAATATTAAAGCTACTCCATTACTTCTCCTTTTAAAAGGAAACTTACAATAGCTTTTGATTTGTGCACTTTATAGACTTTGTGACTTTATAGATCTGAATGGTAACAGGTATACTCCTTTCTTTTGCCAAGCTTGTTCACGAGTAAGAAGCAAGTAATTGCTATTTGACTGTGCAACCTTTCCCTCAGGAACTGTATTTCCCCCATCTGCCTGTTGGCCGGAATATCTATAACTTTTGGCAGCAAAAGCACTTTCTCTTCTTTTCCTCAAGGCTATTGTTTAGGCTAGCCCAAAGCTAGGTGGAAAGTACCATCTTCTCTGTTTCTTCCAGGTGCTTGTAGATCGTTCTCTGACAGTTTGTTTCCAAACACCAGCTCCTACTGTAGTAGCCACAAAACTCTCAAAATCTCTCTTCCATAGGCTCAGGTGGGTCTGTTTCTGAGACTTAGAAACCAGTAGATCACTGCCTCCAGTAGCATCTTACTCTGCACATGACAGTGACTACTTCACTCCTGCTGCTGCTGTGTTTCTACTTCCCTAGCAAGGAGGACTACATGCATTTTGGTTGGGATTAAACATGATAGGTTGGGTGGAGTTTACTATTGTGAAAAAGAATGGAGCATGGTGGTAGTGTTCCGGCAGCTTTTGCATGTTGTTCCATAAGAATTCTGACAGCTCGTTCAAATGCCACTAAGCTGACTGGACTTCTCAAAAGCCACTTAAAAAGTAGTTTTTCAAAGAGCAAGCTGCCTCTTTCCTTTCACTTCTCAAGTAGTTTAATAGTTTCTATAATCACAGTGGCAAGCATGAGCAGACATCTCTTGGGTTAACCAGGGAGACAACACTACCTCAAGTCTATTTTCAAAGTGTAGCACCTCAGGTGACAATACCGAAAGTCGAAGATGTTTGTGCACAGGGCAGGATACTATTCCCTCTTCCTTTTTTTTTTTTTTTTTAAATTAGTTCTACAAAATTTTTTTGGTTGTTGTTATTTAATATAGAATAGTTCACTTCTGAAGAATTTTGGTCTGATATTCCTCACTGAAAAGGGCTTGTTGAAATGCAAAAATCCTGAGATTGCAACTTGAGCGTGGGCACTTGATCTCTGGGCCTAGAAGCTAGCACAATGTATTGGTAAGAGGATTCACGTTCCCCAACAGATAAAGGAAAATTAAATCACACTCAACTTTTGTATTTACAATGCTTCCTTCCCACATCATCTGACACACATGCACACAGAAACTCATTTATCATTGTTACAAAAACTCAGAAATGTTAATACTAGGGTGGCATAGTTAATAAATATTGCCTGTGGGAGATGTGCAGGCTGCGCTAATTCAGACTTTGTATCTCAAAAGTAAGCTAGAAGTTTTCAGCTGGTGTTGTATGGTAAAGGTATGAAATAGAAGGGGAAAGTATCTTCAGAGGTTTGTAAGATGCTGTCTAAACCACAGAAAAGATACTTCCTTTTTGACAGCTTTTACTCAGCAGCTTGCAGTTAGCAAAGAAAAGTCGTAAGTTAGACATGGTTTTAAAGAGTCCGTGAAGAACTTTGCATTAGTATGGCGGTGAAAATAAAACACGACATGCGCTAAAACAGTGCAGAGCTATTTTGTATTAGAAAACCAATTGGAAAACAAGCAAAAAACCCCCATAAAAAATGAAGACCCAAAGTAAGGAGAGAACAATCTGCAAGAAACAGAGGAACAATCATTCAGATGATTTTGCAGTTGGCTACCGCAAGGCCCTAAACTGGAGAAAAGGTCTCTCATTTCTGTCAATGAGGAATATCAAAACCAACCACTACAGTTTCAAAACAGTATTCTTGCCACAGTCAAATCATGCTTGGGAGTATCTTCTCCATAAAAGCATTAGGATTTCAAATATTGCTATAAATCAAAAAGGAGTAACACTCTTACGTTGCTTGTGTTCTGTGGTAGTACACTGGCAGGGCCAAAAATATAATGACCTTGTAATATTCACTCCTTTTTTTTCTTTTTTGTTACTGAGCAATGACAGAAAATGCATGTTTTGACTTCTCAAAAATTAGGTCACAAGCCTCTGCACAGTGTCATATTATATTTTATTTACTGTTGATGATCTCTTTTATTTCCTTTTCAGATCATCTCTAGTTCGGTCAATAGTTCAGGGCAATTTTTTTTCAACCGCATCAATATACAGACCATTAAAATACTTAATTAAAACAGTGTACACAACGTATGACAACCTTTACAGTAAAAAGGGCAAGTTCGAAGTGTTGAATGCAGTGTAGAGACTTTTTCTTGCTAATGCATCTTGATACATCTGAGTACAGCTCTAGGTTTCCCTAATTTTCTTACTCAATTACCTATTATGATGTTATAGCACAGAAATCAGTAGCAAGGTAAAACAAAGAAAGGCTCTCTTTAAGTGAATTTTGCAGCTTACAAGACTTATGCAAGATTAGTAATTTTATTTTGGTTTGCTTTACACAACAGAAGCCCTCAAATCAGCTTTCTTCACATTGGTTTAACTATCTCAATGAGCAAGAGCTGCAAGCTAAATTGACATAAGAATGTATAAATGGACTTGAGTTTCTCTACCTGGAGATGTAGTTTTTGTGTGCTAACAAGAGTCTTTACTAATTTGACTCTAAGGAAGACCTTTTTTTTTTCCTTTTTTGTCAAGACAATGTATTTGTACATTTCTATACTAGGCTTTTTGTTTGAGGATGAAAGAGGATCTGTCATATTGATAATAGAATGTTGTTTTTATGCATCAAAAGCAGGATGGAGAGGAGGAGAAAGTAACATCACAAAGTGGTTAATGTCTGAGGTGAACAAAATCACACGCTGCAGGTGTCCAACAGATCATGTACAACATCCTGGACAATCAGGCTTCTAACACAGGCTTTAAGAAAGTGCCTAAAGGTATGTGTTTGACTCCAAACCTCAGAATGAACAGAAAGAGAAGGCTGAAAGTGATTGTCAGTCCCAGGTGGTGTAGAAGAACTAGGATTTGAAGTAAAAACAAAGAAACCATAGGTCAAGGTGCAAGGCAAATTAACTTATTTTTGAATGCTTTACTACCAAGTTGTAAAGTCAAGTGTCATGTTCAAAAGCACGTAATTCGTTCTTCAGAAAAGAAGAAGAGGCAGTGCTTATTTCCTTATCCCACACACAAATTATTTACATTTGCAGTATCAACAAGGAACCTGCACATTTCAAAATTAATCCATGTGCTTCATTTGTCAATTTTCAAGATGAAAACCCACTATCTTTTAAATGACATACAATAGTGCTCTTATTGGGGTATAGTTTGAGTCACTAATGTATCACTAATGTTCAGAGATATTAGATATACTAGCACTAAAAGTGGAATATGATGTCATAGTTCCTTCTTTTATGAAACTTTGTCTAAGTCAAAATAACTACTTAGTGTATGAAAAACTAAAAGATTAGGAGTAGTAACAGGTTGTCATGATTTTCTAGAAGAAAAGAGATTGACATTAACATGTTGAGAACTTAGGAGGGCTAATCATGAAGCTGATCTGAATCACTGTCTATAATAAAAAGGCAGTCAGAAATTACAAAATGGCAGAGTTTAAAGTTTTTCTTTCTCTTAATTCATGCTTTAGTATCAGATAAACATTCTAGGAAAAATTTGTAGCACAGAAGATAGGTTAGTTTTTTTCTGAATACAGCTGCTGTAGCTGCTGACAAGTATGAGATGACGTTGTATTGCGCATTGTTTGTTTCACAGTGAGTTACGTACTACAATTTCTTAATTTATGGCAGTACTTATCCATTGAAATAAAGTTGTCATTCTGTCTGTCTTGAGATGGACCACTCTGCACTGTTATATCCTTCTACTGTCTTCATAAACATGATTGATAAGACTTATGAAGATATAAATCTACGGCAGTCTGTTGTTCCTAATAACTAAATCCTAGTTAGTTCCATTGTCTCTCATGGTAAAAAGTCACTATCAGGGCATTTAAGCTTGCAGCTCAGAACACAATATCTTAGGCTACTTAGCAAAATTAATATTTTGGCAGAATTCTGCTCTTCTTCCCTTGAACTGTGCAGTCATGAACTCATACGATAAGGATATTACTGCTTTATTAATGCAGAAAGAGCAAAGCAGTCTGCAGTTATTTTTTGTAATAGCCTTACCGTATGGTTTAATATGTGATCATCCCTTTACTTTGCTATGGTTTTAGTAGAAAATTGCCTTCAAAAGATGTAAACCTTAAGAGTTCCAGACTAACACAATCTGTGTTATAAGCGCAGAAAATAATACATATTCTTAACCAAGCAAGTGAAGACAATTATTTGATCTTTGTTTTACTTTCCCTTTTTCATTCTTATTTGTGTCTCTGCTCATTTTTTGTTGCACACAAACTTTCGTCAGTATGTACAGATATAGCACACCTCTCAAATTATTATTTGCTTCAAAGTTGTAGTATTTACATTGGGCAGAGAGGCTTTCTCATTATTTTTGATTCATCTTCACAACTTCCCATCTTCAAGAAGCTCCTCCCACTGTCATTTTCTTCTCCATTTCCCATGATTTCTGACTTTTTTGTTATTTTCCCATTATTTAATTCATTAGTAGAAGGAACATGTATTTCATGGAGTTATTCAGTCTCATGTTTTCTGCTTACGTTCTAGACTAAACAGAAGTATGAGTAAAACCCTACATTGTATAACAATCTTGCCAGAAAGAATCATAACTGAGGCTTTCTGGAATTGCAGTCCTCACATTTATTTCCCTGCCTGTATGTGAGACTCTGTGTCATGGAAGAATGTGCAAGAAATATTCTCTCAGCTGTATTGCAGAACTTTGCTGTCCCTATATGTTGTCAGATATAGCAAATCAGCCTGCTGCTATTTACGTTAAGTCCAGGAGATGATCAAGTATGTTTGAAAAGTTGGTCCCTAGTTTGATTTCAAGAAGTCTTACCTTTGCTACACCTCACATTAGATGTGAATGCGGGTGTTACCTCACTGTGGGCGAGGTTCTGACATTTTGCTAGACGCGTCCACCTCAAACTTTCTGTCATCTGGACAGTAGAATCTCATTTGCAGCAAAAGGATAAGAAAGACAAATCTGTGGCTTGACACCTTGTGACATCTTTCTATGGGTGATGAATTTCTGTTACATGACAGGTTCAGAGTTACCAAGCAGTGGATGAATGAATGGCACAGTAACTTTAGGCTTGCTGAGAATCAGAAGAATGTCAAGTTATAAAAAAACATTGTTACACATTCAGGAATAGGTTATTCTATGTATTTAAGTAGATATGAATATATTTTATTTCAATATATTTAAATTTTGAGAACAGAAATAAACCCACAAGTGTCCCTAAGAATAAATAAATTGCTACTTCCAATTCTTTAATATTTTAATCCTGATGGCAAAGATCTCAGTGTAGGAACCATTAGTGAAGGTTTTTCTCTAGTTGTTCTTTGTCTTCTTTCTCCCTGTCTTTGCAGTTTTGGATTGTTTTGAGGTTGAGTGGGTTTTTTTCTGTTAATTTTTACTATTATATCTTCCTTTTTCTGAGTCATGCTGTTTGGAAGAGAGTTTTACAGGGATCGTATACACTGATACATCTAGTATACATACATAGGCATATTACTGTGTGTACAGAGCTTCAAAGCTCTGGTTTCAAACAAGAAAATGATATTAAAGACTTGATATGACCCTCTGTCTCAAGAACTTAGGGAAGTATCAGTTACCCAGACTGTGGAAACTTCAGCTCTATTTCTCCTCCTAGTGCAATCTGAGCCTGTATTTCTGAGCTAAAAACCTTGAAAGTCAAACTTAGGTGTGCACTGAGTTTGAGGACTGAATTTTTATTCCCGAAGATATTCTGCTTTGTAGAGGCTACTTAAATATTCACTCTACAAAATAGAAGAACATTACCACAGTTTAGTGGCCAGGGCACTAAGCACAGTTTTACATTTAAAGGGAGGAAAAAATAAACTGTGTCTATTACAATTTCCAGTCCTCAGGGCATAAACTCTTAGGCATCTAGACTGTGAGTAACTTTTTTTTTTTTAAAAAATATACATTTCTATAATAAATCTATTTAA
>NW_009702123.1:0-24434 GCF_000703405.1 Apaloderma vittatum
GGAGAGGAGCTGCGAGAGCCGGAGCGTCGCTTGTTGGCAGAGGGCGGGTGGGTGCGACTGTAGCCTTGGGCTGCACAGCGAGGGTCACCGATTTGAGGGCGACAGCCTCGTGTTTATTGTTGGAAGTCATTGAGAAGCGAGTCATTCATACGCTTTTGTCAAGAAACAGGTCTGTTTTCAGGTGTGACAGCCAAACGACACGTAAAAGTACACAGTAAAGTGACCAAAACCAAACCGCGTGGAAGAGGCGGTGGGCTTGTCTCCTATAAAAGCATGTTCACCAGAATTTCCACCTGATGAAACCAAAGGGCCCTTCTAATTTGCATGGTCAGCTCGGTGTTGGAGATGTGCAGCACGGATTTCAGCTGCCTGAGTCGCTGATAGCAGTCCTTGGGGTTACGGTTCTCTTCCCAAAGGAGTTTGGATAGTTCTGTTCTGTTTCTAACGGAACACAAATGAACAGGTGGCTCAAAACTGTTTGTTTCATATAAATGTCATAAGAAACAAACCACAGAATTATACTGTCTCTTCTTTTAACCCTGCATACTTTGCATTCTTGCCCCTATGGTGGCCTGGGTTCAACACGGAGAGGCTCGGCTCGGCAGTGTTTCCACGAGCCTGGGCAATGTGCTACGCTAGTGGTCAGAGTGGTTCCTCCGTAGATCCACTCTGAAGTACTGAGAAGGCTGTGAAGCCCATCTCTCAATCTTTTTGGTTTGTGTTCTGACTTTTCACACAACGGGAAGATGACATCTTCAAATTGCCAAGTTAAAAATACTAATAAAGAAGTACAGTGTTTGGGGAGAAGAAAAATGGGGGGGAAAAAGACACAAGGACAGATCTTACAGAGGCACCTCCAAGCTCTGCAGTTTCATGCCGTTTTCTTTATTTCCTTGCCTGCCCTGCTGCCATCTTATAAAAATCAGTGCCTTGAAGAGGGATTGATTTCCCGCTTTGCTAAAATTATCTCCAGCTTCATTTTGAGCTCTAGCTGGTACTGACCACTGCCTTGTAAGAGGCAATAACTCCAAAGCAGCTTTCAGTTGAGGAGAGGCACAGTATTCCTGAGACTCCCACTGGTCCCAATGCTGTCTTGGAAGGGGCCAGGCTATTTCTTGAAGTAGCTACAGTTTTCTCAAGAGGGGTTGTGTCTCACTGAATTAAACTGTGCTCCTGTAGACAGTTTCTGAAGCTACAATGGTGCTTTATCAGTTCTTTCTATGGGGTCAAGGCAGCAAATGCGGCGTGAGTGTAACAGAGAGCGTGGGATGGAAGTTTTGGGCACAACTTCCTTTTGTGTCCACGTTTTAAGAACAGGAAGAAGAAGGAAGTCTCCTCTGCGAAATCTATAAACAATGGTTTGTTAGTACATCAGTTCACTCATGTATCCTATGATGCTTCATCATAGCTTGTGTAAAGTTACTGAAATATCTATGCAGAAAAGGGTACGTTAAATGTTTCCTTCATAAGTTTGCATAACATGAAGAAAAAACACCCAATACCCTGTTGTGGCACAAGGATGAGAAAAATTACCATCTTCTACCATCAGCTCTTATCTTCCTCTGTTTCTAGTATCTCCATTAAAAAATCCAAATAAAGTATGTTTCTAATCTTGTCTCCTTTCCCTCTAAAGGTAGTGCGAATTTCCTTTGCAAGGATTGATTTTTTTTAGAAGACTGGTTGGTTTTAATTCAGTTGTCCTTTACTGAATGAAACTACTCACTGAAGGTAAGACTCTCAGAAAGTTTGTAAGTTAATGATAGTTTTTATGATCAGGAAAAATGGCTTTCTTTTCAAGAGTTTTCTTCCCACTGGTGAACTTGTAATGACACAGATAATGAAAAGATCATAACCTCAGGAGACACAACGCCTTGTTTGCCATGGGGAATTTCAAATGCTTGATTCAGATTATTGTCATATTAAAATGCCTCATACTAGCGTCGCTTGTCTTATGCCAGTAACACAATGTCCTTTTATCTACTCTTTTTTTTTCTCTTCGTTTTTTTTAAGGTAGCATTTAACTTGAAGTTATAGGTCTAATGACTAAAAATGTAGTCTTATTACTTCTTAGGTCATTTACTTAACCTATTATAAAGTGTTTTAATCTGGCTGCTTGTCACAGAGAACACAACCACAGTTCCCTCTTGGATGAAAATTATATTTCAGTTTCAGCTTCAGCCAAATACATCTTTGATTTGGCAACAGTGACCATGCTAGAATCTTTGGTAACCCTGTTTGTCATCAGTGACTTTGACATCCTGGTGACTGCAATTCCAATTCTGTGAATCGTTCGTATGTTTTGGTAAATAATGGCAATTGAGTTGAATACCTATGTGGAATGCATACAGGGCAGCGTTGCCCAGTGCTTGCTACTAATCTATTTTTTTAATAAACCTTCTGAACTCATTAACACAGATAAAGGCAGCCAGTGTCTCATACCTTTAATATAGCTCAGCTTACACCCCTGGAAATGATGAGATGCAAATGCAGCATACTCACATGATGCAACCTTAGTTCTGTTCTCTGAAGCTGGGAATTTGCCACGGGTGTGATTCCGCCAGGGCAGCACAGCAGCTGAGAGGCGACCAACAGGTTCCCCAACAGTTCACACACTCCAGGACATCCCCAGGATTGTGTCCCATATGACCTTCTTTCTGGTCACCCTCAATCTCACTGTGAGCCTCTGATGCATTGCCTCCTCCATGTTCACCAGCTCTGATCTCCTTCTTCATAGCCTTTGCAGGCCATAGGGTGGATGGAGAAAGCACAGAAAGTCGGGTTCAACAGTATATCTGACCAGGCTTGTTATCTGCTGAAGGCAGGAAGAGGAAAGAACTGAACAGACCGTGGTCTCAAGCTGGATGGGGGTGTGAAAGAAAGGCTGTCCAGAGGTGCATCTCTAACAAGTGACCTTCAGAGTGTGCTAGTCACCAGGAGACAGGGTTGGGGAGGAAAGAGGAGACAGTTTCCTTAGCTGCACTCTTCTAACCCTTTTTTTCAATAAATGTATTCCTGGACAGGAGACCAGAGAGTTTCCGTCTCTCAGATGGAGCTGATCAAATGGGGAGATAAGTAGAAATCCAGAACAGGAGTTCCTGGTTCAGCTTTGGGGCATTCTTGTAACGTGTGCTCTGGAAACATGGGCTTTAACCTCCTTTGAAATGGCTTTTGTCTCCTCTTGGAGAAGATCTGGCATGAGTAACACTGAACCAGGTAAAATCATGTTATCTTTTCCTCCTTACATCTTCCACTTTGCTCAGTCATTCCTCTCTTTGTGGCTCTATGTCCTCTTCAGATGAACGCTGAGCGTCAGCCAAATTTAGCGTGTTGAAGCATATTCAGAGCCAATTAAAGTGCAGACTGAAACAGCTGTCAACCACCGGCCACCTTCTCTTCCCACTCCATCTCCTCCCACGCTTACAAGGGTTGCCAGCCCCGTGTCAGAGAAGCTGAACAGAGGATGCATCAACAGCTGAACAGCTGCAGCTTCCAGTGAGGCATGTTCCTACACATGAAAATCCTTTCCTAGCTGCCTATGTAAAATAGCTGGGTGGCAAATAGAGAAAGCGTGGGAGGCAGTTCACGAGCCACTCAAAAACGCTTTGCAGTCAGGGTGGCAGCTTGCGGGGAAGAGGTTGCATGGACAGCCAGGTAGGATTTGTGCTTCACAGTGCTGACTGTGTGCCAGCGCTTCTGGTGGGAACTGTCTTGGAGACCTTCAATTACTGTGGACATCGTATAGATGTGCAGTACTACAAGAGAAGCAAGATAAATGTGCCACCTTGATATACCCACATCCTACATCCATTGGTATATTCGGGGCTCTGACAGGGATTACTTTCAAAATGCTGCTTTATTATGAATATTTCTCTTGGCTTATTACACAGCAATTAGTTAACACAGCATTTCCACAGTTTTCCGTGACATAAAGCAAATAATTAAATGTTCCATATCTAGGATGGTCTATGCAAATTTTTTTAACTATTCTTGTGTTCTATTTTGTCTCTCTTCCTCATCTAGAAGAAGTTTGGAAGGATACAAATTTGAGAGGTTGGTTTTTTAAATCCGAGATTAAGAATTTCTGCCTTTAAGACTTGTCGGTTTTCTTAGGAGAGAATATGCTGCCAGCACTAACACCTAATTGGAGACAATTAAATCTTACAGACTTTTTTCCTTCAAAGGCCTATTTAGGCATGGAAACTAAATTGTGATAAGAAGTGCAGAGAGGGTTTTAAGAATAATTTTAGGTATAAAAATAATCTGTGAGAGAGATGATAAACAAATGAAGTTTATGTTAAATATCTTTAAAGCTCTTGAAATTTCTAAGTGGGATCTGAAGAGCTATATGAAGTCAAGTGCTCTGTCTTCCTGTCCTGGGTAATGCAGAACCCTGCAGAGAGTTGCTTTTGTAAGAAGGATCCCTTGCCTTTGAATGGCAGGTTGAGAGAACATATTAAGGAGACTCTCATGGAAGTTCATGGCAATGAACTGGCCAGGATTCTTCTGTTACTCATGTTTGCAATCTAGGAGGTCTCAGGATCATCTGTAAGTTGTCGTTCTCCAGGCTGTTAAGTAGAGGACAGCTGAGGGCATGCGAAACCTGCTGTGTGAGTCCTAGCAAGGGGACAGGATCCCAGCTCACAGTGTGGTTGCATGTGCTCTGAAAGGGAAAGAAAAAGTAGATCTACCAAGACCTTCTGTAAGGAAAAGAATCTATGAGTAATGCATTGTTCCTCCTAGGAACAATACCACAATAAAAATTCTTTCAGATCTGTTTGAATGCAAGCTTTTTCCTGAGGAGAATCATAGAATCATAGAATCTTCAGGGTTGGAAGGAATGTCAAAATATCATCTAGTCCAACCCCCATGCCAGAGCAGGATCCCCTAGGGCAGCCGCACAGGAACACATCCAAGCAGGTTTTAAATGTCTCCAGAGAAGGAGACTCCACAACCTCTCCGGGCAGCCTGTGCCAGTGCTCCAGCACCCTCACAGTAAAGAAATTCTTCCAAAACAAAACAAAAAACAGGCTTAAAAAGTGATGACTTATAGGACAAACTTAGTGAGGATGTGATGGATGTGAGGATGCTTAGTGAGGATGTGCCTTGGAGCCCTCATCTGCTATGTCAACATGGCATCAGATAGGGCACCACCTGCTTCTGCACTAAACCTGGAAGAATCATTTATGCATAACAGAATGACTGCTATGGATAGAATTAAAGAAAAGTTCCATCGGATGTCAGCAAAGACTGTCATGGTAAAGATGTAGTTCAGTTTTATTAGCTTCCAAGCTAGATCAAAGCCATATTTGATCTCGTACAGATTTCTAGAGGCTGATTTATCTTGCATGGTCAGCTGCCTACGTAGTTTTCACTGGTTCATCCTGCACACTGGTTCTCATCTACAGGCAGCACATGCACATACCTTGCTGCATTCACTCTTTAAATAGAAACTGCACTCCATTGCAATGCACCTCCCCCTCCTTAAGTGTGTCTATGCCCTGCATCTCCACCTTCAAAGCTATTATTTTTAACCGTTTTGGGGCCACAACTAAATCACTTGGACATCTTGAAAAGGAGATTTCTAGAAGAGAAAGAGCTTGATGCCAGCATAAAAGTGCTGACCTGAGCCATATTCACATTGGCCCATGGATAAGTAAGCAGAGTACAGAAGATCAGAGAGCGAGATTTTTTGGCAGAGTTTTTAGGTAACATTAATGTGCAGCAGCTGTAGTATAGATTAGTGACTGATAGAAAAGAATAATATGGTTTAGAAAGTTCTTTAAAATAAGAATAGGAGCAAGGAAAGGAAAAGCGTGAGTTGGTAAGAGAGCATGGCTGAACATTTAATCTAATGTAGAGAAAGACATAGGCTAGGAATAAGGAGAACAAAGGAAGTAGAGTGGACAGATGTGGGTGTTGGCCGGGGGCAGAAAAACTGGCAGAACGCTGACTCATCCATCAGCACACGCATTCTTTTTCCTGTATTTCTTCCTGCTGCTTTCTATTTTCTGTATCCTTATGACAAGAGAAACCTTTCCCCTGCCCTGAGTGTAATATGTTTCTTATTGATGACAGGTTATGGTGCATAGGCTACTTAGCCTGGCCGTAAGGATCCTATTGCCTGGTGCTGGCCTGGAAATGATCTGTCATTGCTAGCAATGTTTCTGGCATAGGGCTGGGAGACAGGGTGGAAGTGGGTTGACCTTGGTTGTGCCATTTGCGGGATCGACGGCTCTGCCTCAGCTTTCTGCACAGCTGCTAAAAACAATTGCTTGACATTTGTACTGCATGGCGTAATTCTTTGCTGGGCCTGATCCAAACACGTTCATTATGAACTCTCTCATTTGAGCCGCGTGGAACCCAGCAAGAATTATGGACAAAACGTGCTGGTCTTGGAAAAATTACATCTGCAGTTCGCCACAAGGAGGAAGAAACGGTCTGTGATGTCTCAGGGCAGATCTAGTCAATCACTTAGGAATCATTCAAATCGGATCTGCTAGAACAAAATGTTTACAGTATACATTAGAAAAGATAAAACCTTTTCTATATCAAGTACAGTTCTGGCTGAGTGCCCAGCCCTGTTGCCAAACAGCTGCTGGAGCAGAAAGTAGAAAAAAGGAAGTACATTTCTCTGGAGGAATCTATGCAAAGGTTAACAGAGGTAAGAGACCTTGTTCCCACAGATCAAAATTGCCTGGAGACTTCACTATATCCATTCCAAATCCTTGCTGGAGAGCCTTTAAGAAAACTGATTTACTCTAAAATGAAGGCCCATTCAAAGGCTGCTATTCAAAATGCCCATGGAGGCATGCTTCCCAAGGCTGAATAACACAGTGTTACAGAAAACAAACCTTGCCACCTCAAAACTAAGTTCTTTTAGAAAGCTCCAGCTGTGTGCACACGATGCAACTTTTGGAGACGTTTCTGGTTTCCTACCTATCTCATAGGCCTTCATGCCTGTTCCCCTGGATGTCTCTCGTAACACCAAACTGCTCCCAGCGCCTCTGTGCCACGCACAGTACAGCAGAAAGGGAAGTTCACTCTGGGTAGGACAAGCTCATTCCCTCTGCCTCCTCAAGAAAACCCCCCAAAAGAAAATAACCACTAAAAAAACCATCCAAACCCACATGAAAATGGTAAGCCTGTGAAATGCTGAATTTGAAAATTCTGTGCAAATTTCCATCTTTCCTGGCCTGCTTGGCAGAGCACCGCAATACCAGGTGAGGATCTATGCCCTAGGTGCTAGCAAGGAACCAATCTAGTTGCCAGTATGGTTTTAGAGGCTCTTGCACCTTCCTGAGGGCTACTATGTCAGGGGGTGGAGGAGGAAGATGATCAGGAGCAGGAAGTTTAGCAACCTTTGTTGTTCTTTACATTGTGCAACACAGACACAAATGACTGAACCTCTGCTGATGACAGCGGGGTGCCTGTTTGTCTGCTTCTGTGGTCCACATCTGGTAGAAGGCTAAATCTGAACTAGAGAAGAGGACTGTCCTTGAAATTGCTACTGTGACTAGCGATTTCTGCTCTAGGCAGTGCTTAGTGGGGACTGGAAGCTGTGATGCAATAGGTACCCAGTAAGCCCACATCTGCGCAGTGTCACAATAAGACAATTGAGAACACCATTTGACTGAATTTTACATGTAGCAAAATAAATTTCATGTTACTGGGTAGCCTAGTGTTAACATCAGGTGCTAGCAGATGACATTATTACTTGATGAAAAAATAAGGGATGGTTCATTATCTGCAGTGTTACTTGTAATTTATCTTTTTTTGATTTATATCAGAAATAGGAATATACAAGAAAAACTCTGAAATTTAGCCACAGTAGCAGACTGTACATTTGCAAAGGAATCACTTTTTGTCTAATTTGAATTGAAATGAAAAGCTGTTGTGATGACAAGTCATCTAGCATGAAGAATTAGAAAACAAAGTACAATTACTTCCCTTTTATGGACTTTTGCTAATAACACTTTTAAAAGTAGTTATTATAGTGTATTTTCCATTGAGGTTTGAAATGTCTACCTTCCAAAACATTGCATGACACCTTTATTTTAAGAAAAATGCTTAGAGCAATTGACAAAAGACTTTTGCTTACACACACCATGTAATTGTTTGAGAGAGATTGAGCTCTGCCCCTCAGGACAGCTGGAACACATGGGTTTGCTAGTGCTCACTCTTTGGATGAAGCCACCCATGTCCTCTCAGAAACTGGGCAGGTAGACACACGTTTCCAAAATAAAGAGGCTGCAAACATTAGAGAGCAGGGACAAACAACATCACTGTGAGACTCTTGCACACTATTAATGCATCATCTCTGGAGAAGCACAATACCAAATGTACCAATCGTTCTATAGGTATTCTTTCATCTCTCTGAAAAAATAACCTATTGTTTCCACTATCCACTCACAGACAACAAGACATAACATACTGGTTTTGCTTTCAAAGCAAACACAGTAAATCAAGCAAGGAATATACAAAATGTTTTGGGTTTTTTTAAGCAGCTCAGCAGCAAGTTCCAGTTGTGCAACTCTGTCAGATGCAAACCTTGTTTTAGGCTTATCCCTTCAGTTATCTTGCAACAGGAGCTTCCACAATTGCTTGCTCACATGTGTTTTCATATGAGTACATACATGCAGAAAGGTAACATGCATCACTGTAAAAAGTGGTGCAATTGTATGCAGAAATCTGTCTTCCTCACAAAACTGACTGCTGTATGTGTGAAAGGCTGGCCTGACAAGTGCAACTGTTTTGATAAAACTTAGTAGCATAGAACAGGTTGAGATAGTCTCATACTAAAATTATTAATTTATTTAAATTAACAAACATCTGTTTGTTAGAGGTGCTTTTCCCAAACAGGCTGTTGTGTTAGGACCTCAGGATTTCCTGCCTGCTGAAAGACTGCACACGATGTCCATTCCTCAAAAAAGGCAACATGCTGCTTAAACACAATTAAAATAGTTGAAACAGCAGATGCTACAGATGTTCCAAGTTAAAAGTTCCCCATGATCCAGCAGCAGAGGAGGAACCCAGACATTTAGCTTCTGCTTCTGTTAATCTTTGCTCAAACGACAGAACTTCTCAGCTACATACTTTGTTTTACATGATCAAGAATGCATTGCTAGACAAATTTATCTTGTGACTTTTAACAATTTTTTTTTTTAGTGTATCTTGTCAAATTCACATATGCATCTAGGCTGTTATTCTAATACAGCCTTACTATTACAGTCATCAAGACCTCATTTGGAATAATGAGGTGATCCTGCTCTGGCAGGAGGGTTGGACTAGACGATCTTTTGAGGTCCCTTCCAACCCCTGACATTCTGTGATTCTGTGAAAGCACTGGTACAAAAGCCTTGGTCAACCTCCACAGGTTACAGCAAGGATTAAAATAATAATTAAGAAAAAAGGTATTCATGCAAGACACCACAAACCACACTTTATTAGTAGAGGATTTTTGAGAAAGATGTAGGCAGTCTGAATAGAAGCGTCTCTGTTAAAAATTCCTACAGATATTATACCCAATAACAAGCAAACATGTTTTCTCCTTCTAGAACGGGCAGAAGAGAGTTCATTTCCACACTATGTATTTTCAAGAAAAAATGATCAGTATCAGATATTTTCATATAGAAAAATTCCGTCAAAGCTGCTGAAAGAGGAGGGGAGCATGACAAATAAATGGCATATTGTTTAATAAAAAGGCAGTTCTAGCATTTGATCAAGTTGATCATATTCTTTTCACCAACGTACCTTGATCTTGAAATGCAAGAATCATAGAATCATTTAGGTTGGAAAAGACCCTTAAGATTGAGTCTAACCGTTAGCCTAGCAATGCCAGGTCCACCACTAAACCACAACCCTAAGCACCACATCTAAATGTCTTAAATACCTCCAGGGATGGTGACTCAACCACTTCTCTGGGCAGCCTGTTACAGTGCTCAACCCTTGCAGTGAAGAAATTTTTCCTAATATCCAATCTAAACCTCCCCTGGAACAGCTTGAGCCTATTTTCTCTCATTTTATCGCTAGTTACCTGGGAGAAGAGACCAACTCCCAACTCGTTACAACCACTCTTCAGGCAGTTGTAGAGAGTGATAAGGTCTCCCCTCAGCCTCCTTTTCTCCAGGCTGAACAACCCCACCTCCTTCAGCTGCTCCTCATAAGACTTGTGCTCTAATGAACTGCCTCAATTAAATTCTGTATTTTACTTAGGGAAGGTTCCAGCAGTATAATGAGAATATAAACATAAAACCATAAAGAAAACCTTTTGGGTTTTTTTTATAATCCAATCGAGTAGAATTTCTAAATGCACTGACATTCACATCCCATAGACCTTAGCTTTTTCTTTTCTGTAACAAGAAAAAAAGAACACAGATAGGCTGTCAGAGCATCACATTTCAAAACCCCTGCTGTTATATATAAACCTTAAATTAACACTATTAATATAGCTGAACTTTTAGTCGATATAAATATTTAACAGCATATCACCAGAGCAAAACGGAGGCATCAGTACAAATTTGCTGTAAACTATGAGAAAGACTACTGACTACAAAGAGCTACAGCTCCTGAATATAAGGAGACATCCTGAATGCTAAGCAGTTCCTCTCACTGTTTATTATAAAAAGTATCTTTTCCTTTTCATAAAAGGTCCAGAAAAAACCCAACCAAAAAGAGGTTGTAGATTAGAGACTAAAGTGCTGCAGCTAAACCTTTTTTACTGATTGGTTGTCCCATTAATGACCTTTTAACAAATATCCCTAAATATATATATTAGTTCACCATAAACTATGCAAGTATTTAAACATCTAGATGAGATCTCTTTGAATCCTGCAGTTTTCCCCTTAAAACAGATTTTGATAGCTGGATGATTTCAGATACCAAGACTTCAAAAACTGCCACAGGGATGTGATCAGGTTTATAAATATCCTAATATAAAAGACTAAGGTTCTAAAATTCTCTTCAGAACATGCTTTAAGTGATCATGTTGAACTTCTGTTGTTCACTAAATTTCACTATAGCATTGAGGAGTAAATTATCCTTCCCACCATCCTCTCCCCAGAGAAATTCATGAGTGAGTGTTCATCAAAACAGGCAGGATCAAATGTCAAATTACAGTATGGTAACAGAAACAACAGGGGAAGCCTCAAACATCCTGTAAAACACTAAGGAAAGATGTAAACACTAAAGAAACAATTTGAGAATCAAGCAACGACACTGGCGTCAAAGGAATGGGTATTCCTATGTTGTCCCAAAGCTGGACTTTTGGGGTATTGGCTGAGAGCAGGATCGGTCATCCCAGTCAACATTACAAGGAGCAACTGGCAGCCCAACAGCTTAGCTGGAGGCAAGGTATCATCACTGCAGGACTGCCAGTTTCTCTCCTCTCCTTTGACTATTTCAGTAACATTAGAATTTTGTAACACTTATTTACACCACTGAATAAAGCCCTAGTGACAGCCAGGACTTCATTGCAGTAAGTACTGCATAAATATGGCTGTCAGGAGAGGAGGAAGAAACAACTGTTAAACAGAAGCTTCAATCAAAGTCCTTTTTCACTGCCCACTTCCTGAATATATTTTTTTTTAAGAAAATATCTAAAATTTTTAAAGGTGAAGTTCATCAGATACATGCATACAGCAGTGTAACTCCACAACAAAGACACAATTTTTGAGCTTTAGACAAAGCTTACTGCAATACCATAGAGCAAAACTCAGCATCTGGCAAAATTATATTACAAATTTGTTTTGAAGAACATAACCCAATATATATAGTGTAAAAAGATCAAAAGACACTTGGCAAAAGTTTGATTTCCCTTGATTTCCAAAGTACATTAGCAGCAGCTTCTGAGGTTTGTGTCAGGTTGCGGGTTTTGTGCTTTTATTGGTTTGTTTCAAATTCTTATTCCAGTGTTGGTTTGTTTTCTGGTTGTGAGGTTTTTTGGGGGATTTTTTTGTTTGTTTTCTTTTTTCAAGTTTTCTGTAGATTTTTTTGTCAGCAATTCTAAAAAATTCTTTTAATATCCCAAGCATGCAAAGGACACAGATGTGCCTGAAACCTGAAACTGTGTATGCCTGGGATCCCATCATGTTTTTGAAACCCTTCTGGAATCCTTTGGGAGAAAAAGGTAGGGGTAGTACAAGAACTGAGATTAATAAAACAAAGAGCACTAAAAGATCCCACATTTTTGGAATATAAATCAATGGAAGAAGGAAGACACTTAATCTTTTTTTTTTTAAGCAGCATAGTAACAGTATTTTGTAAAAATCAAGGGGTTTTTACAAAGTTAGAAATCATTACACTAACAGTGCTAGACTGGCCTAAGCATTCCAAATAAAGAATGCCTTCTAAAAATACTGCTGAGTGAGAAAATACCTTATGAATATCGAGATAGTTATCAAATTCGAGAGGTAGAGGACAATCTTACTCTATTATTTGGGAAACATAGCATTACAACTGTTTATGTAAATGACAGTAAGCATTATCTATACAGAGTCCATACCTGTGTAAGAGTGCAAAGAGGAAGAACACTGTCTCTCACCTAACAGCAATTATATTAATCTAATGTCCTTGGTCTGCATCATCTCCTGGAATTGTAGGCACAGGGAAGAAAGGATTAAGAAGGTAAAGGAAAAAGAAAAAAAAGAAAAGAAAAAAAAAGTCAACCCTCTTTGTGTATGCAGGCAGGTAAGAGGCAGTTGCACACACCATCCAGATTGCAACAAGGCTGCTTGGGGTCACAGCACAATCCTCAGGACGGCGTGGCTAGATCGAGGGGGAACAGCAGAAGCCTGCATAAGCAGACAAGGAAGCACCAGAAGTCCTGTGGAGAGGTCTCCACAACGCAAATTCAGACACATTGCCTAAAGTATTTATGATGGTGCTCCACTGATGGAAAAGCATTTCTTTTCCTATTCACCATGTCCATCAGATTCTGGGTCTTCATTAAGAGGAAAAGCAGTAATTAATAGCAGCACTGATGCAGCAAAGGCTTTGTCACAGTGATGATCAGACTATGTCATTAACCCACCAACACCTATAACATGTCAGCAGTTACAAAAAGCATCCATTTTTAAAAAAAAATCATCCATTTTAAAAGCAGTGTTAAAAGCACAGCTCAATACACGAACGGGATAACAATTTTTCTGTTCTTTGGGTAGTCTTCAAATTTCTCAAGGTACCATCTGAAAAACAAAGACAGAAATCTCATGAGTACTGAGTCTTCAAAATGCTGTCAAGAAAACTAAGTAATTGTACAATGTGTTCAATTCAATCCATATATTTTCTGGCTACAAGCAAAAAATGCCTGTAGAACGTACTTCATATAGAAAACTGCCATTTACCACACTCATCCCAGTGGCGTCTAATCACCAACTACAAAACTCTTGCCAGCAATGGGAAATCAAACCAACTGATGCAGCGAGAGCAGCCAGGGAAGGAACTGCCTGTTGTTACAAAAATGTATGCTTTTATGTGTCTTGAGTGTTTGCATTTTAGAAGGTGAGGGGGAATCAAGAACATTCAAGGCGATAGCATATCAGATTGTATTATGACTTTACAGGGAAGCAAGGGATACTTCACACCCTGGAGTGACAGACAGTCCTGTTCAGAATAGAAACATGGTCAGTTCCAGTCAGGGTTTGGATAATAAAACTGAACACAGCAAACATTACACTAGCCTTACTGCTAATGCCCTTCAAAGACAATCACTATTTTCAAATCCAGTCAATGTTAAATGAATAAATGCATAGTACTGCCTAATGTTATTGTCTGTTCACCATACACAACAAATTTACTCCCATTTTAAAATGTTTATTCTTCTGCTTCTCTAAAATAAAACAGTAAAAATAATTAACCTCATCTGGACTTCTCAAATGTGCAGATATTCATATTATCAACAGCTAACAGCAAGATTAAAGCTGAAATAAGCAGAGAACAAAACATGCAATGCATGATAACCTGCAGCTGTGGAATACGAGCATTACACTATTTATCTTTTTCAGTCATTTATTCTAAGTTTTTCAAGCAAAACAGATGACATCAAAATATTTCTTCACTGATGTGGGTTTTCTAGTTTTAGTTGTTTTTTTCCCCTGTACCTCTCTTTCATTTTTACGCATTTTTCCTTTAGTGCAAATTACTTCCTTTAACAACATTTAACTTTTCATAATGGTCTCCAAGTCAAGAGCTCTGAAAAAATGCTGTGAAGGCTTTAGATAGACAGAAATAAACTATGAAATTTGAGCCTGAAGAACATTATGTAAAAGGAGAGGCTGAAGAACCTGGCATTGCTTAGTCTGGTGAGGAGGAGAATAAAAGGGACCCTATTATTGCTGCCTGCAGGTGCTGGAAGGGAAGATAAGACAATGGAGCACAACTATGACTGAAATGCAAGCTCTTGCAGGTGGAATGCAATGGCCCCATGCAAAAGCGCAGGCCAGACACTAACTGGCTAGATAGCAGCTTTGCGCAGAAGGGCATGGACACCCTGGTAGACAAGTTAAACATGGGTCAGCAAGAGATCCCTGCAATGAAGGCTAACTGCATACTGGCCTGCTTTAACAAGTATAGAGCCACCAAAGTCAAGAGGAATGCTTATGCTCTACTATTCATCAGCTGGGAGCCTACATCTGCATTACTGCTTCGAGTTTTTGACTTCTTGTGCAATAGAGGGTGTCCACAAACTGCAGAAGCATCCAGCAGATGGTCATTAGGATGACTGCGTAGTTGGAAGATAAGAGTTTGAGGGAACTAGGCTTGTTCAGCCTACAAAAGAGAAGTTAAGAGACAGATTTAAGTGGGGTCTCCCACTACCCACAGCACTATTGGGCAGAAGGCAGAGCCACACCCTTCCTGGAAGCACCCAGCAAGTAGACAAGTGGCAGAGGATAAAAACTGCAACATGGAAAATTCCAGCTGGACATAAGGAAAAAACCTTCTTCCCCATGAGAATGAGAAAAATTCTGTTCCAGTGGTTTGCCAGAGATATGCTGCAGCATCCACCCTTGGAGACATTCAGAACTCAACTGGATGAGGCCCTGGGCAACTGAGTGTAGGCTTGTGGTAAGCCCTGGTTGGTGCAGATCACACCAGTCTGTCACTGGACTGGACAACCTTCAGATGCTCCTCCCAACCTAAGATAGTCTGTGACTCTGCTCAGTAATAGCAGGTCAGGTCACAGACAACAGGCTTGGAAGGGTCAGGCTGGAGAGTAGGAAAAATTTGTACGCTGGGAGGGTGATACAGACCTGGAACACCCTACAAACAAGGTGCTCAAAAAAAATCTCCATTTCTGCAGGCTTTCAAGACTCTACCAGACATAGCCATGGCTGCCCTCACAGACTGTTAGCAATAACTATTTTTCAATCTGTTTCCTCCATAAGTTCACATCTATTTCCTCCTACACCACTAAGTTTCAACATAAGAACCAAAGCAGGAAGCTGAAAATAACCACAATAAGATTAAGATGTTAAAATTCTTTAAAGCATGCTGTTCCTTTAAGAGAATAATATCAAGAACCAAGACTTCTCAAACTTCTGTCAGCAAGAAAGCCACATTATGAATACAGTACATTAGCAGTCAGTCTGTTTAAACACAGAGCAGAGACTCGATTAAATATCACCTACCAGAATTGCTTTCATATTGTCTATGCACTTGATAATAGAAAATATGCTACAGAGGATTTTAATACTAAAACTTCTAGAGAAACAAGTTTGAGCCGCAAGGGAAAGTATAGTATATGATCAATCAGAACAATTTTCTCAAACTTGTCTATAATCTTCACAGATTCAGAATGAACT
Organism: Apaloderma vittatum; assembly: GCF_000703405.1. NCBI lineage: Eukaryota > Metazoa > Chordata > Aves > Trogoniformes > Trogonidae > Apaloderma > Apaloderma vittatum. The sequence goes on from NW_009702123.1 coordinate 15,798, forward strand.
ATATTAATTTAAATATTACTTTGACCACCTTATTGTACGTGGTTTTGCTCAGTACTATTCTGTTGAAATTCTGCAGTGCTTCATACTACTCAGAGTACTCTCTATCATATTCTCCACTGCAGTGGCAGAGTCTTTTGCAAGACTTGCTCTGCAACATCCCTGTGGGATGAGGCATAATTTGTGAAATGGAAATGAAGTGTGGCATAGAGAGAACAGAAATCATACGACACAAACACTTACTGGTGGTGTTGTTTTGCCCTTGAACCCAAGATGAAAAGCGTACACAAGGCGAATGAAAGGCTTTCAATGGTGCAGCACGCAAGGGCAAACCCAAACCATTCCACGATCTCTCCAAAAAAGTTGGCTCCACTGACATACTCAAACATCCCTCCTGAGAGCAGAACAGAAGGAGTTATTTTAAAGGCACCTTAATCAAGATATCTCCAATGCTATCTTTCACTGCAAGTCAAATAACAGCTAAAACATCGATGTCTCTCTATGCATTTTAGAGACTGTGGAGGCAACGTTCTTCAGTTCAAGCTGTACTACAAAGCATCACTTCAGACCTCCTTCTAAGACAGACCTTCTCCAGCTCCATTTTTCCTCTCTAAATCATGAAAGAAAAGCAGATTTACCAGTATCAGAAACAAGTTCATGCCTCTCTAAATAACTACTGAACAATGTCAGTCTCTTTGATAATAAACAACTTTTATATTTTTTTAAATGTATAAAAATAGAACATATGCTCCCCTTTAAGAGTCCCAGAAAATTTTTATAGGGTTAGTTAACATACAATGTTAAATTTCTTTAAATACTTCAGAAATTAACTATGAATATTATTATTACCAATTAAATTCCAAATTTACCTTCTAGCTTAAAATGCATTGCTCTTGTGTTCCTATCCCCATCAAGTCTACTGCTTCAGCTCTGACACTCAGTGAAAGAAGTGACTGACAGTCTGCGTTAAATGTGCTTTACAGCCGATTATGCACAATCAGTACTCATCTGCTGAGAATTTTATAAGAACTTTCACCCTAATTCCAAAGTTAGTGTACAAATCAATAACTTCTCAGTATGTGCTTTATCAGTGGGACTAAACAAACAAGTATTTGCCAAGTGTTATAAAGGACATGTTTCGACCTTGCTTTAATTACTTCACTTTTGTGACAAAGGAGAAGAGGAAATCTAGCACTTACTCTGGATAACCAATATCAAGACAACAAATTCCTCCCAATTCTTCAGCAAATATCAGAAGGTTTTTGTACACTCAACATAGCACAGTATGCTTATATTCATTTTTAACATGAGTACTCAGATTTAGATCTTTTAAAACTATAAAGTTAACTTCTTGGTGAAAAATAAGTCTACTGCCTTATGTATCTAGTTCTTCCAGTTTTATTTAAAAGTCTCAAAAACAAACAAAAAACCAACAGAGCAACAATTAAAGGAAGACCTCCAAGAAACAGCAGAATTCAGAGGTAACTATCATTTTTCTGCTCTCCTTGAGTGTAATATACTTGGAAGAGCCTAATATTTCCAAAAGTGTCAATAAAACTTAGCACTTCAATAGGCTCCATAAGAAGTCCTTTTATATTCTCCATTTTCCCCACAAAGGCCAGAATTTACGATGCCTAACTTCCTTTGGATTTTTGTCCTTTTTTCCCCTGTGTCTTCCTTACCATAGCAGCTGTTGCTCTCCAGTTACTTAAAATCCCTCCCCTCTTCATACACAGGACAACACAAGATGGGCCAGCCACAGGTGCCCAATACTTTCTGCCTTCCCCTCCTGCCCTCACACTGAGATGATAATTTAGATCTTCTTTCCCCACCCACCTGCTGATTCTCTTAAAAAGTTGTGGAACACTGTTACATTTTTACTACTTTTTAAAAATCTAGCCAAAGTTGGACAAGAAATTAAAAAACTTGCACAAGCCACATGATACCACAAAACAAATTCTGTTTAGAATACTTGGCTTAAGAGGAAGAAAAGTTTCCCACACTATGAAATCAGTTCTTGAGGTAGACAAGAAACTGCTATTTCCAGTGTCTTTTTATAACATGAATGACTATATCCCCTAAAATACACTAAGTTTTAGAATGTCATCTTTACAGAGAACTGTTTTAGGTTGAAGGGGCCTCTCTTGAGATTATCTAGTCCAATGCCCCCAGCTCAAGCAGGGTCAGCTAGACCACATCCAGTCTGGTTTTGAGTATCCCTATGGATGGAGGCTCCACAACCTCTCCGATCAACCTGTTTCAGTTTTTGACCACCCTCACAACAGAAAATGGGTTCACATAAAATTTCATGAATTTGAATTTTGTGCCCAGTGCATCTGGTCCTGTCACTGGGCACCACTGAGAACAGCCTGGCTCCCTCTTCTTCATTCCTCCCCATCATGTATTTATACACATTGACAAGATTCCTCAGAGTCTTCTCTTCTCCAGTCTGAACAGTCTCAGCTCTCTGCCTCAGCCCATATGAGGAGAGATGCTTCTTTTCTTGTATAAATTGCTGCAATATTTTCACTCACCTCTTGGTATCTTGTAACCGGTTTCCCCTGGTTTTCTCAGATTTCTGAGGATATGATCTGAATGAATATTGATTGCCATGCCAATCAACCATCCTATAATACCTGAAGAGAAATATTTAAAATATTATCTTTAATACACTGAGACAAAGTGCTTGTTCAGAAGACAAACTACATTCATATATCACACATTAAGCACATTATCTCAAAGCAGTAGTAAGGTAAGCAGTATGAGCAATTCTGGTGACCTCTTGCACAATCACAGTTCCACACAGTGTTCTTCAGGCCGCAGAGCTCAGAGTAATCAACAGATCCCTAGACAGGAATAGTACTTTATATTCTTTTGTTACTAGACTTACATAAATGTATACATGTGCATATATACACGTATCTACTTTATGCATATCTATAACTTCCGCGTAGAAAAACAAATACACTAGAATTTTAAGCATTGAAAGAAATAGGCATTCTCATTCCTGGCAGAGGGACACATTCTTTTTTAAAATTTTTTTTTACTGACAATATACCCGACTTTTCACAGGAGACTTCTCTGCAATAAAAAAGAAAATCGTGAAGGAATTCATACACCATTTACCTGTATCACTTAACTATTTATGCCTATTATAACAGGCTTTCATAGAAACTGAAATTACTGTTGCATTCTGCATTTTTGTATTGTTGCCATAATTGCATGGGATAAAACAAAAGGAATTTACGATTTACGTTCAGTATTTGCACCCTTCCATTTTGAGTCTTTGGCTACGTTACCCAGGTTATTCTCCTCTGAAGACAGCGTTCCTTGTAATTAGAAGCAGACAAGATTTGGATTTTGAGGGTAGATCCGCTATATTGTTTTGAATCCACCTCTGAAGTTCCTGATTTTTATTTAAATCACCAAGAAAATGCCAGTGATGTGCTACTAGAACAAAGTCACTTCACATGCCAGATAAAGAAAGCTTTGCCTTTTTGGACCCATAACTTGAGTCTTCCAGATGGTTCTTTCAATACAGTAATATAACCATCTCAGCAAAGACACTGAGTGTGTTATCCAGACGTGTAAGGTCACGTTGCAAGATCAGCAGGTTGTCAGAGCAGACTTTTCCAAGACTTAAGTTACATTTCAAAGTGAAACTACAGACCTAAGTTAACCTTGCCTCTCACACAAGTTGTTAGATAAGCAGCTTTCTTCTCTCAATCCCTCGTGGGCTGCATTTACCTAAAGCACCTAGCTGTCTGTTTCCACATGGGCTAGGAGCAAATTACTCCTCTGTAGAGAAATCGAGGTTTCTACACATATTTACCCTTATAAATTAAAAAAGAAAAAAAAGATGTCTGATTAGCTTGTTACGATCTGCTTGCATTACAAAACTAGCAGCAGGATTTAGTCCTGTGAACAAGCATGTTTCTTAGCTTTTTGTTCTTACAGCACAATGCAGTAAGTTTCCATTAGCAATCAAGGCACATAGATGCCATAGGTAAAGTGCATTTTGTAGTAAAATTTCACCATAATGTTTCAACTATGTATTCAATGTGTTCACATCATGAAATAGATTAGAACAACGCAATGAGGAATTTACAGACCAATTCATATAATGACAATTTTCAAAAATATAGCACGAATACTGTCGAACTCTACTTTTAGGAAAACAGATAATTTCAACCTTTTTCCTTCAAAACAGATCTCTATCCAAGCAGAGAATATTGAATTCCCCACTGCATCCAGCAACAATAATTATTTATGCCAAGAGAAAAAAACTGTGTATCAGTCTGCTAAATGCCAGAGAAGATTGAGACTACCGTGGAAAACAAGAAACATTATTCATATGACTAAGTAAGTCATTACCTCTAGCCATACAATAATTTGAAAGGAAATTTCTTAACAAGTACATAGATTAATTCTATTTAAATGGAAACAATATTTCTACTAATTTGCTTCAATATTGCATGAGGGGGAAAAAAATTATACTAAAAGTTAGTATTAGTTCTAAAAAGAATATCAAATTTCCTTCTCAGGAGAGGAAATTAGAAACTCTTGGATTTCTCTGAAATGCAACCATAATTTTGGGGAATGTTACCTGTGTATTCTGTATTGGTATCTGTTGGTAAATTAGTATATGAACTACTAAGATCTTTTCAGATAATGCAAATAAGACTGGAGCTTGATTTAAGAGTGCCCAATTACTATAGAAGATTAGTTTGATTCTGTGCATTTTTACCCCCCACCACTTGAAAACCACCCTATTTCAAAAGGAAACAATCAAATCTCTCTTCTTATACAAGTCAACAAATGCAGGCTGTTTCCACAGCACCCCTCTTTGATCTGAAGATCCGCTTTCCCTGCACCTAGGCTCTGTGGGCATTGTCCTTCATGGCCATCATCAGATTCTCGGCCATGGCTGGGTCCTAGGACTGCACTCTAAAGACCAAGAGCTGGTTACACACACCTGCGTGACTTGGTTTCCACCACACGGAAACATGGATATGTCAACAGAAGGGAGCCACGGCATACTCCTGTGGATTCTCAGAGCCACAGAACACACCACACAACACAGGTGACCTGGAGATTAACGCCTGGGTTCATACTAGAACACTTGCATAAGAAGGACAATAACTAGGTCTATATTACCAAATGACCTAGTGCAACAGAACACGTGTGCATTGTTGCACCAGTACCCTCTTCACCCTCACCCATCTAGAGCCTCACGCAAAAAGACACACTCCGTTCTGAAGGCTATTTCAGAGTGACAGTATGGTACAAGCTGTCTGGTACACCTCCTCGCTCCGGGTTTCAAGAATATGCAGCGCAAGACACTATGCAGAAACAGTAGGAGATCAGTTTCTACAGCTGCCCTAAAAGTGGCTGATAAGACACTGTAGGTGAACCAGTGCCTCATCTCAGATTGTGTGGCTAGTCTTTCCAAGAAGACAGAAAATCATATGGAGCATCCAGATGACTCTAGGTATTAGGAGAAAAAACAGCACAAACTCCTTACTCACAAAACCATATTCAGATGTGGACAATGTCCATGTTCTCTTCATGCCTGTTCCATGTAGAAAGCAGAGGTGGCACATGTGCTTGGTTTCCAGCCACATAAAAAGCCTCACACAACAGACTACTTGCTCATGTTCTGTCACCTGCACCTTCAGAGTTATAAGTACTGCTCTGCATCGTGGAGCTGCTACAAAGAAAAATGTTTTGATGTACAGAAGGGTTGGCCATCAACATTAGAAAGAAATAGTTGAAAGGGGATTTAAAAAGTAAGAAAAGACATATGGCATACTGCAAAGGGTTCAATGAAGCCAAAGCAAGCAAAGGAAAAGAGTTTTCAACTAGAAGTGCAGACGGATTTGAAAAGAACATAATGGTGTCTGTGTTTGTAGCATTCATCACTTCAGGGCATCATGGGTAGTCCTGTTAAGTTCACAGGTTTTTTATGGACACACATGTGTATGGTACATGCTGAAAGATTTTCCCACATTGGCTTGCAAGCTCAAACTTTTAACAAGTGGTGTGCTGCATTTGAAAGAGCATTTCCATTTCCTCTGAAAACTGATGAATTCACTGCTCTGAACTAAAGGGAACCACATTAGAACTGTATTGCTGCTCCAGACCAATTGCTGGTGTAGATATAAGCTATTACTTTCCTAGAATTAACTCCTAAACATCTGAAAGCAGACTTATGCTGCACACTAAGGCTCCACAGAGAACACATCAGTTGTCCAAAACCTTCTACCATGATGGTTAATCAGCCTCACTTCTCTAAATTTGTCTTTCCTCCAGTTTAATCTACATGTTACGTGGAAAACGTGCCTTGTTTGCTATAAACCTATATGCTGCTGTGTCCATTTAAAGCCTCAAGCTCCTATATTGAAAAAAGTATAGGAACCCTGTTTACTCTGGTGTTATAAAGACAACAGTCAGCTCATTTAGCACTGACACTGCGGGAAGAAGTGTCAGTTCATAATTCTAAAATAAAAAAGGTTAAGAGGCTTCCAGCTACAGCAAGCAAGAAAATTAACTACAAGAAAAAAAATTGGAGCTACTATAATGTTATAAAAAATGAAAAAGCTGCATGGACAAAGGAAAACTATACTTTATGTCCTCATAACATGTTTTAACTCACCTGTAATAAAACATGGATCTTTCAACCAGCCTGAAGGGTATATTGCATAGTTGCTCAAGCTTCGGCCTTGCAAGTATCCATTATAAACACAGAACAGAAGTGCTAGCACAAAAGTGAAAAATGGTGTTGGTTTTCCTGCCCGGATCAGAAGAGGAAATATGAGAGCCCTACAGTGAACAAGGAAAGAAAAATTGATGCATCAACAAACAGAAAATATACTTTTAAAATCCAAAACTGTAATCCGTATTATCCTGTTTTTCAAGTTCTCAGTGGAGTCTTTGACCCCAGTTCAGAAGGACAGTTATGCTTACTTTAACACCTAAACATTAATTTTATTGCCTAATCAGACTGCAAGATCAGTCCTCTCTTCCCTTATGACAGAAATTTTAACTTCATGTCCAAGGCAATTACTTTGACCAGAGCAATAAGGGCACCTGATGTTAAGCACAATATATTTTTGTCTTCCTTTGTTCCTAAACCCTCAGAGGTATCATCAAGCTTTCTGAAACAAGCCGGGTCTCAAAAACCCTACACCAAATCTATCAGTGTTTCTAGGAGGGAAAAGTCAATCTCTTTTAAATTAATCTAATTTGGCTCAGTTTCCTCATTGCCCTAACTAAAAAACATTGCTTTGCCTTCACAATCTTGGTGTACCCTATGACACCTGTTAACAACATGACAAATCCACAACCACCTTCCCATTTGGGAAAGGAATCTTGATTGCTTTTTCCAGGGGATTATGTAAGTAAACAAACAAGTTCTGAACAAGAAAAGCAGGTGAATGTTTCTGTGCTTTGCCCCATGCCACTAGCCAACTCCCCATCACCTATCGATTTAATTACAATCTATAACAATACAGGAGCGGGATTACTGAAGCCCAAGCGTTCTTTGTGTGTTTCCCAGCTAGCCAAAGACAACTGCTCCAGAGGAGCTTTTCCAGAAGAAGGGGCAAAACCACAATGGCTTTCGAGACAGTGTACAAATTCAGTAATACGATTATTTAAAGCCCGCTACATTACAACAAACAGAATTGCAAAACAGGCATCTCTTCCAGTCTGCATTCACCTACAGAACAGCCCCTCAGTTCAGCAATGGCAATGAGCAGCTGGACAAAAGGAACTGCAGTACACCTCTGCCTTGCGTTTCTAGCCTTCCCCAGACATCCCGGGACAGTTAAGATCTCATCTCATGCCAAAGCTGATCTCGTTGCTCTTAACAATGACAAAAGACGGAGTTGTGCTGGCAAAGTCAGTCACCCACCAGGCCAACTGTACATTCCATCCCTCTTGACCATGAGGATGTGGAAGATGCCTGCTCAGAAGCAAAAGCCTGTCGCAATAACCACAGGAAAACAACTGCCCATCAGTGACACACGAGGCTTAAAATTACTCTGACAAATCTCTCCTTGCTGAATTAGCACGGTGGCAAAATTACTTGGGGAATACCACCGCTAACTCCTGTCAACTACTTGAAGAGAACAAAAAAACCTTATCTGAGGTCCAGCTCAATTGCCTTCTCCCAAGAAGTTTTATGAAATACCCAAATAGCATTGACTACTCCACAATATGAGCCACTCGTCCTCAGCTTTACTAGTATTTTAATGAATCGCTGAATATTCTGAGCCGGAAGGGACATGCCAGGATCATCACGTCCAGCTCCTGCAACAAACACTGTGTTGAAAGACATAATTGGATAATAGTTACTGTTTCAGAACATTAAAATTATATCAGCATCCAAAGCTGAACTTTCCTCATCAGAACACCATGTCCTTAAGACTGCCGTATAATAGAACAAGAAATAATGGGTTTAAGTTAGAACACAGGAAGTTCCACCTCAATGTGAGAAGAAATTACTTTCCTGTGAGGGTGCTGGAGCACTGGCACAGGCTGCCCAGAGAGGTTGTGGAGTCTCCTTCTCTGGAGACATTCAAAACCCCTCTGGACATGTTCCCGTGTGTCCTGCCCTCGGTGATTCTGCTCTGGCAG
>NW_009702123.1:24465-24787 GCF_000703405.1 Apaloderma vittatum
GGTTTTGATTAGTTGTTCTCTAGACCCCTCCCAGCCCCGAACATTCACTGATTCTATGCCAAGCCATTGCTAGAACCGAGGTCGTCACAAGAGCCCCAGCCTGCGGCGCACGGAGAGCACCGCAAGCTCCTTTTTAGGCCATTTCCCAGCCAGGGCGCAGCTCCGCACCGCACACAGCGGCGAGTCCCGCACCGCCGCGACCACCGCTCGCACACAAGCACAGCATCCCTTCAAGAGGCAGAAAAGGCCTCAGCGACTATTACGTTAAGCAATACGCATCGCTTCACAGCGTTATCTCACTCCCCACCAGAAAACAGCAGTC
>NW_009702124.1:0-8340 GCF_000703405.1 Apaloderma vittatum
CCCCAAACATTCTGTGATTCTGTGATTTATAGGGAAGAAGCTTCCCTCTCCCGAGCCTTAATTAGAAAGACCCTGTTGTAGGTTGTCAGGAGAATGCCAAAGTAGCCGTAATGAGCGTTGCTGCTGTTCATCCTTGTTCTAACTTCTCCGAGCAGCGAGCAGTAGCGGAGCACAAAATCACAGCTAACTGAGCAGTGAGAAACGGCAACATGATTCACAGGTCCTATCCCCGTGCTCGGAGATTAATTGAGGGAAAGATACTCTCTGCGCAGCTTGAGTTAATGAATATAACCAATCATTCCGGGGAAAACTCATAACGTGCGCGCATCTTGATTGCTTTCCAGGGATGAAGAAAATCTCAGACAGCTTTTGTTATGCCTCAGGTAGTTACCTGCTGCTAGTTCCTTGTCTGTGGGCTCACAGGCGGGTGTCGTTACGCAAACTTAAGGAACTTGGGCTTATATTTATGAACAGTGTTACTTGAATGACCTGGTAAACAGTCTGATGGCAGCTGGTTGTTAATTCTGTCAAGTGATGTCTAGATCAAATGGCGAAGTTAGAGCAAAATGATTTTTCTTGCCCCATTGGTTAAACCGAATAAAACCTGAAATTCCTGCTAACATTTAATAATGAATAATGAAAAAGTGAACTTGAGGTAGTCGAGTTTCTTCTGCTGCTTTCCAATTTTATTGCATCTGAAAGTTTCATTAGAACAGCTGTTCACTTAGGCTGTCGTTGTTAATCCTCTTTTTATTATTATTTTATTTTTAATAAGGAAATACTGAAGAGTGCAGCAGAAGTGTTAGGTATGCTTCAACAAAGCAGCAGACAGCCTTAGCTGCCTTCAAACACCGATGAATGGTCAGGCAGGATTCTTCTTTTTCCAAACAGCTTTGTTTGTATTTCTAGGGGAATTTCAATTACTAAAAAAAAAAATAAAAATAAAAATTGCAGTCTATCTAGTGGTTTAAATCTTTCTTTGGAGCTCCCAGGCAGGTAATATTGTCTCCGTATGTTGTGTTTGTGTTCTTTTTTTCTTTTAAATGAAATTTTCAGTTTCTATCAGACCAGAGGGTTTTTAGTTGAAGAGCACTCCTTGTCTGAATGTTGAATGTGCCTTCTATGGCCTTTAAAGTTAGAGGCAAAAGCCTCATTCTTTGCTTTGATATATCAGACCTTATTATACCATTTGCTCAACTTTTTTTCTGTTTGTTTTTGTTGAGTAACATTGACTAGATCTTGAGGGTAAGTCTTTTTTTTCTCATTTTCAAAATACCAGGGCCTTCCCAGATCCTGTAATTACTTTGGAAAACAATGAAGTAATACGGAATTGGGAGGTTATAATCCAGGTTTGGCTAACGAGCCTTGAAGCCGCTGGTGCCATGAAATCACTCGTCAGCTGGGGGAAAGGCAGTGGCCCAGCAGCTCTGCAGGAAGAGAAATGGTTTAGGATAGAGGCTATAAAATGACGTGTCAGCAGATATACTTGCACGTTTCGAATGTGAGATGTGCTGGTCCCTTTTTGTTCGAAAGGGGGTGGTTTGTGTCTTGGCTTCTGCAGGTTTGTGGTGCTCTGGTGATGTGGGCTGGCCGGCTGCGGGCACAGCAGGCGGGACTGCCTCGGCTTACGTATCTCCACATCTCACAGTCTTGGTTTTTAGGGTGTGGGGATTTTGATTTTGGGCTGTTCTGTTAGTAAAGCATCCGTCACTGTCGTTGGTAACTATTAAAAAGGTGTTTGATGCTTAAAAAACAAAACCCCGAAGGCTTTCGGTGGTGTTTGTCGGCACGCAGCCCTCCCTTCCACATCGGTGTTGGAGGTGTGCGCTGCTTCAGCCTTTTGAAGTTGAGGGTTCCACTGGGTGACAAATGTGAGTCTTAGGACTGTTGCTTTTCCAGAGCTCTGCTTTTCTTCCCCTTTGTGCATGAAAGGCTGTCGTTTTCCTCAGATGAGTGTGGTAGGCTTCTCTTAGTACTCATGGTTAAAGAGCTTTCTTCAAAGGATCGTGTGAAAAAGCCATTTTCACAGTGCTAGGAGGAGAAACTACAAAAAAATCCCTGACAAACCAGTTACCTTTTTAATATGTTGATTCCACGCCACAGATGAAGTTTACACTAATTAGAAATCATCTGGAGGCACGGGAGCAGATTGAGTCTTCGGCTGGAAGTGCTTCCTGACAGGTGGTTTACCACAAAGCAACATTACAATTACCTAACGCACTGTTTGATTTGTGTAAACCCTCGTTACTACTCACATTATTTAATGAACTATGTGCATTCTCTCACCTCCCTGCAGAACGTGATGCTCCCTTCCAAATCTGCAGCGCTCATGCTCTGGCTTTAACCCTTCTCTTCCAAGGTAAAGAAATGTTACCATTGCTGAGAAGGTGAAAATTGAAATTTAAACGCTAGAACGTGTTGCGTTAAAAAGGTGTGTGATACTTGGAAATTTTAACTGTTGAACTTGGGAATTCGTTCTGGTGAACCATGGCAATTTTTTTAGCTCTTAGTTGTGTTTCATTGCAAACTTCTGTTTGTAAACTGTAAAAGTAACTGATTGCGTGAAAGTCTTAACACAGAAATCAAGATGATCACTTTGAGGTTTTTCTTCGTATCTTTTAAGAAGTTCAGTGCAAATTTCGTGGTTGCTATAACCGTGCATGATCAAAAAGAGAAAGATAAGGGGCCTGCTGGTCATGAAGGAGTTCCTCAGCTCATCAGAACTTCACGTATCTCTGCAGGTTTTGTGTAAAATACCCTCAGGGCTCTGGACTCCCTGTGTTTGCAGTCCTCACCCAAGTCTTGCTGTTTTAGCCCCACGGGAAGTATTTCATAAACTGAATTTATGTGGAGTAACACAGCTGCAGGATGGTTTGTGACCCATAGAAATATTCTCTTTCATGTAGTTCAGACTCTGATGCGATTATACTCTTCAGGAAACACATATATTGAAATTCTCCCTCTAAGTGAGCTGCTTATTACAGGAAAACCTCCTAGTGAAGCAAATGAAGTAAAAATCTCAGTCCATGGGCATGGGGAGATATGTATTTTACACTGTTTGCTTACCTCACGGACTTATTAGTCACTATTTCTACATGGTTTCTTTTGCAAATAACTTGTACTTTAAATCTTTCAGAGAAATTAAAAAGAGAGAGAATAATTGCAACAATTCCAGAATTATGATCTCCCTTATGACTACAAATGCTGCACTGTAATAATACAGAAAAATGCTTCTTTAAAAGCAGTTCTCACTGGGTGAGTTTAACTAAACGTGCATCTGTTTTATTTGCGCGGTGTTATAAAAATTCCTCGGTGAAAGGTGTTTTTACAGACCACATTTACCGCACCAGCTCCCTGTGAAGCAGCAAGAAGGAAAAAACAACTCAAAAAATAGTGAAGAAGTTGACAGTTTTGTTCTAGATGTCATGAAGGATAATTAGCAGGTGTCCAGGGCACACTTAGGACTGAGTAGTGGCGTTGGACTAACTTGGAAATGTTTCTCATAAGGGAAGGTGAAATCGTCGATGAGCAGGAGAGGCTGAATCTCAAGAGGACAGAAAATATGTCTGGGAAAATGAAAGGCAGCCGTGTGGTTGAGGGGCTGGTGGGGCAGTGCCAAGGGCAGGGAATCACGGCAGCGCCCCAACGCAGCTCTGCTTCTCCCAAGCAAAATCCCAGTCCCTAAGTTCCAACCCCGACCGGTGCCCACCAGGAAGCTGCACGGGAAAAGAGGCGAAACCCTCATGTCGTGGAAATAATATTTTAGTGACTTTTGTCATCAGTGGCGTGTGGCAAGCCAGGGTCTGTGGAAAACAAATGGCTTCCCCTTGTAATGCTCGTGATGGAAATGTTCTTGTTGTGAACATTTTGACTAACTCCAAGTAATCGTCCTGTCTTCAGGGAAAGGTTGCAGGGGCTCTGACCCAAGGAGGGGTTTGGGGGACGGGGGAGACCTCATCAAGGTGCTGCGTTTGAAGGAAACCACTGGAGCTGAGCTGCAGCTGGGAAAGCCCATTGCTCAGAAAGGGCATCTAACTCCTCTCTTCAGGATGACAAAGCCTGTCGGGATGGAAAATACTGTTTTTCTTTGATCTTTACAAAGTCCTGGTGAGCTTCGTCAGGGGAGGACTGTGACAGAGCTCTTCATCAAGTGGAAAGGGTCACGATGGGCTGACTCTCCTTCGGGTAGTGTTTTCATTCCAGCTCCGTGCCCTTACACCCCTTGCCCAGCTGGGGCTCAGGTACACGTTTTCCTCATGCATTTCTGTCACTGATGTTAGCAAAGCTGCCGCTGCAGTTTTTAAGGCCGGCTCAAGCTGGAACACTGCAGCTTTCAAACACAAATAGGCTCAGAGTGTCTCTGAGGTGTCGGAGGGGTGCGTGTATTTGGAAGCCCCGGATCCACGCGTCTGTTAGAGGTATTGTCTAAGCCACCCCTTGTGAGTCAGTGAAATTACTCATAGCGCACACAAGTACCTTTATAGACCTCTGCCAGATTGGAGCCTGACAGTGCGGTGGGATGAGCAGCTTCTCATGCTGGCTATAACTTTGATTGTTAAAAAGATCGTGGCATCTTAAATTGTTTCGCAAATCCAAGTCAGTTGCGCTCCTAAAGTAGAAATGTATTTTGTAGCATTAAATTACCTTTTTAATGCATAGTCCTTCCAATCAGAGCTGTGCATATCCGTGTTTCCCATGAGACAGCCTATTTTAGGGCAACAAACGTACAAAGGGGTATTGATCCAGAGACTATTCTCGGTCTTCCCTGTGCACGTTGCAGCGGAGACTGAATGAATTCATGGAAAGCTCATCTCTTCCATTATATTCTTTTTTTTCCTGATGGGTTGTGTTGTGGAGGAAATTGCATTTTGATTTTTACCCTCTTTAGCAGCTGCTCTTCTTGTTGAAGAGCTACTGTCTATGAAGTACGAACACCAGAGGAAGATCAAGTTCAAGCGTGGCACTGCTGCTAATCAGGCTCAGTTAATTTGTGCCTCACATGGAGCCTAATCTGCTGCCTATTGAAGTTACTGGAAAAATTCTCTTTGACCCTAGGTAGGCTCTGTAAAAATTGGATTTTGTAACTAAAGCAACTCATAAAATCCATGGTGGACGTGAAAAGTATGTGGAGTTACACAGCTGGCAAATCTGCTTGCGTTTGCTTCCACAAAACAAATGGATGATTTTCAAGAGTGGTGAGTTTTAAATGCTGGCAGTGTTTGCTGTCACTCTGAAGTTTATGCTGTCAGCTGGTTAGTGTTTGATTTTAAAAATCATAAAAAGGTGGGGCTTTCGTATGGCGACAGGAATGGGATATAACTTGTCTGATTGAGGAGGAAAAACTGGAAAAAAATGAATTTGCAGCTGTGTCACATGGATCAGCATAAGGCTGGGGATTTTTTTTTTCCCTGTGCATTTTTATTCATGTTGATACGAGTTTGTGTTTGGAGACAGGTGAGCAGCTGAGGGGGTGGGAAGGCATGTGTGGGCTGGAAATTTGTTGACTACACCGTGCACAGTGGCTGGGCTGTGGCACATTATGGGCAGAAAGATCGACAGAGGCAGGTCTGAACCAACCCTCTGGGGTGGCTGAGCCTCCTACAGACAGGTTCTTGCTGAACCCAGGGAACACTTGAAAGAAATGCCAGAACCAAATGTGCACCATGAGCTGTGCCAAGATGAACTGTTAAAACTGTAATGAAAAAATTAATGAAAAAAAATACATTAAAACCCCTCCAGTCTGTGATGTGCTAGGAGGGTGTAAGTAACCGTAATCATCTAAAAATTGGTGGCACTCTACAAAAATGGTGCTGTTTCTACAGGTTGCTGCTGGTCTATTACTCAAGGCTTTGAAACAGAAGAAGATGTTGAGAAGTGCCCAACGTGTGTTGTCACACAGGCTTTCAGTACTACCTGAATTAGGTAGTACTACCTGAATTGTGTTGTCACACAGGCTTTCAGTACTACCTGATAAATTAAGGAGGGAGGTAGCATCAACAAATACCCCTGCAAAGCGCGTTCAGTCTTCCTGAACGTGTGGTTTATCCAGGCAGACTTGTGCCAGCTCCTGAAATGTCATCCTTCCGCCTTTAGCGTGGTATTCAAGTGCCTGTCTCGTCAGAGAACCTTCTCAGCTGCTGTAGTAAAGAGAGGCCAGTCAACAAGACACCAGCTAAAAGAAGCTGTTTCAGTCTTCTTGATCATTACTCATTGAAGAACCTGTGCAATCAGGTGGACGTGCAGTGGTGGAGGAGATCCATTTTTTGGGGGTTTTCCTACATGGGCGATACCAATCTGTTCAAATTCGTTTCTACAGCTTCCTTGATCACGCGTTATGGCCCGCTGTGCTCCCCATGGCAGGACTGCCTCTCATTTAAGACCCACTTTTTTTTCCTCTTCTGAGAAGAAATATATGAATGTGTTTATGCCTTTATTGTTAGGTCGGTAGTTTGGTCAGGAGAGAGAAGCTCTGGTTCTCTTCACAGCCAACTAAGAAGGCAATTTTGAATTAAGTACCAGATTCTCTGTGCTTCTGTTTCTCTTGACCTGTTGACCATTTAAACGATAAAACCCCAACAAACCTGCAACTAATGCTTTGGTTTTAAACTTAAAAAAATGTTTGTGAAAATCAGAGCATTCCACATACTTCATGTTTCTGTGACACTATTTTGGGGGTTATATTTTTTTTTTGAGGCTTGGAAGGAAAAATGTTTTAGTGAAAACACAGTTTGATACAAGGTTTTGTACATGTTTCTGTGACACCATTTTGGGGTTTGTATTTTTTTTTGAGGCTTGGAAGGAAAAATGTTCTAGTGAAAACACAGTTTGATACAAGGTTTTGTGATTCTCTATCATAAAAATCATGCAATGCGTGGACTATTTAGGAAAAATCTTGATTCAGCTGCCCTGACGGTGTAGAATGTTATTTTGGAAGTTCTTAGGAGGAAGAACAAGTCCAGTGGTGGATCACCAAGTTCTTGCAAAAATAACTTTGGTAGAGTTTTCACACACGGCATGAAGTCAGTGGCTGCAGCAGAGCATGTTTTATTCAGTTTGTCTTTGTCTGCCATCTGAGACACTGAGGAAGGAAGTCAGAGTTGGTATTTTGAGCTCTAGTTTAGAGATTGGCCTTATCAGAAGCTCACACCTTTAGCCCAGAAGTGAGCACAGCCTGAATGTAAAGGTGGTGCCGCTGCAGTGGCCGTGACAGGCAGCAGGACTGACGCCGGCCAGACTCCGGTATCAGGGGAAAGTGTGATGAGCAAAGGTAAAAGTGGTAAAAACCTTCTTGCTCCAGGCTGAGGGTAAACAAATTCAGCATTTCAGACACTGTAAGAGAGATTATTGGGCTCTTAACACACAGTCATCAAAGGCAAAATCAGTAATGGATGCTTCTGCATTAACTGATGCAAGCAAATAATCTCGAGGCGGTTTCTGGCAAAACAGCTTTCTGGCTGTGTGGGGAAAAAAAAAAGAAAATAAACCCAAAAAACTGCATGAGGCTTTGTCTGGGAGCGGAGCAGCCCTGTGCTCCCTCCCAGCAGGCGAATATCTGAATGATGGAGGGTCAGTGATTCAGTGACCCTTCAATGTAATGAGAGCTGAGAAACCAGCTGCGTATCCAGCTCGGGGGAAAAAAATTGCCTTACACTGTTCAATTGCTGCGTGTAATAAAAATTTAGTACATGTTTCGCGCGGGATAGCATAAATCCTGCTTGGTATTTAAGGTAGGGCATTGTGCTGTTTTCCTGCAAATGGATGAAATATATTCATGACGCGTTTTCTTGGCAGAAGTAGAAGGAGAGGATGTGGAGGGGAGCTGCAGCTGTGGACTGTTTTACTGGGTTTTGTTGCCTTATATCTCTGTAATTTACTTGAAAACAGGTTTGGAGAGCCTGCTTTTGTGATCTGGCCCGTGCGAAAGGTGACATTCTGTTCTCCAGCTCCGGGGTAGGGCTTTTCTGCTGAATGGGCAAGTGGCCTCGCAGGAACACGGGGCGCAACACGAGGCTTTCCGTGCAGGTTGTCAGCGCACCGCAGCTGAAAAGCAGCAGGGTGGTTTAGCTTAGCCTGCCGTACAAAGGCAGCCGGAATTCAGGAAGAACAGAAAACCTGTCTTAAAGGCAGTCAGAAGGGAAGTCTTCAATTTCCACCCTTCCCAAAGCCGTGCTTTTTGGGGGCAGAGGATGGGATTGGCACACCCTGCAGGTTTTCCATCCTGGGGCTGAGTTCCCACAAGGGTTAACATGCTTGCTTGGCAACAAGCAGATCTGGTCTTTTTTCCAGTGAAGCTACAGGCTGGGGGAAGAGTGGTTGGAGAGCTGCCTGGCGGAAAGGGAC
>NW_009702125.1:0-315 GCF_000703405.1 Apaloderma vittatum
CTTCCTAATATCTAATCTACATCTACCTTCTTTCATGGTGGATTTTTTATTATTATTCATATAGTATTTATTTTATCCTTGGTGACTTTTATAACCCTAGAAAGAGAAATATATCATAATACAAATATCTGCATTCAACTATTCTATTTTGTGTAAATGCTCACCTTCTAGAAGGCCGTAATGATGGAAATGACTCATTTTCAGTGAGGACAGTTTTATTTTCTTGCAAAATCGTTCTTCTTTATGCTACTGCTAGAGAGGAAAAGCTGAAGTCTGACTCCTTCGGACTGTGCGGACAGAGGTAGCGGCAGGGGG
>NW_009702125.1:381-1698 GCF_000703405.1 Apaloderma vittatum
TTGCCGGGAATGGTGAAGCTGAGGGAGAGAGTGGGACCTGGAACTGAGCAGGAATCTCACGAGGCGGGCATGAGCTGACGTAGGCAGGGAGGAAGCCGGGAGCCCGTGAAATTCAGAAGCAGCCATAGCCTTCTAGCCCCTCTTGGAAAGCGGCACGAGCGTAGGGGAGGGGAGGACCTGCTGGGACCTTCAGCTCTCTCGAGACCTGTGGGTGAAGGAGGGGACACCTATTACTGGCTCCAGGAGCGCAGGGATCACAGACCCTGGGCAGAAGAGGGGAAAGGGAGTGGTTACTTGGCTTATTCTGTTATTGGCCATTTTATTTTTTTTTTTCTCTTTTTTCCTCATGGTTGCCTCCAGAAGGAAAGCCACCATGAGAAGGAGTGTAGGGACCCAAACAGTGCTCCAGCGTAAGAATGCAGCTGTGCAGGATTCCAGCTGCAGGGAGTGCCTGAGCCTGTGCCTCCCAGAGGCTGCAGCTCACAGTGCCTGTGTGAGGGGCGGTCGGTTAGATGACCTTTTCTACCTCATGGCAGAGTTAAAGGAAGAAGTGGAGAGGCTGAGGGGTATCAGGGAGTGCGAAAGAGAGATAGATTGGTCGAGCCACTCCCTGATGCACCCACAGCGAGCTCCACACGCAGCAAGGGATCCCCTCCCCTCTGGCCATCAGGTCAAAGGAGGGGATCTAAGATATGGGGCAGAATGGGAATGGGTCCTAGCTTGGAGAGGTAGATGAGTCCCTGCCCAGCCTCCCCCACCTGCCCAGTTGCCTCTGCAGAGTACGTATGGAACAGGAGAGCCAAGGAAGAGGCAGAAGGATGTGCACCCATGGGTCAGCCCCATGCATTAGGACCAGTCCTACCAAAAAGAAAAAGGAGGGTATTTGTCATTGGCGACTCCATCCTGAGGGGAACGGAGGGTCCCATCTGCTGCCTGGACCCAGCCCACAGCAGGGAAGTCTGTTGCCTCCCTGGAGCTCAGATTAGGGACGTTACCAAAAAACTCCCTAGTCTGGTGCCTCCCACTAATTACTGCCCACTGCTGGTTGTCCAAGCTGGCAGTGATGAGCTCGAACAAAGGAGTGCAAAGAGAATTAAAAAGGACTTTTAAGTCACTAGGCCAGTTGGTCAAAGGATCAGGGGCACAGGTAGTTTTCTCTTCTATCAGTAGCAGGTAGGAATACTGAAAGGGACAGGAAAGTACCTGCAGTTAAGGCACGGCTTAAAGACTGGTGCCACCAGCAGCATTTTGGGGTTTATGATCATTGGGAAGTTTACGCAGCACCGGGCATGAGAGCTATAGATGGAGTGGGACTGT
>NW_009702126.1:0-225 GCF_000703405.1 Apaloderma vittatum
ACTTCCTTCCTCATCCTCCATTTGCCGCTTCCCATCTCAGCCCCTTGTCGCATCTGCGAAGAGGAGACCCCCTTGCACCTGGTGGTGACAGGCTCTCCTGGGCACGGTACGCCTCTCCCTCTGGAGGGGACGCTCCTTGGGGCTCCACCGGGTTCCACCTGCTGGTTGAGGGAAAGGGGTGGGGTTTTGATGGGCTTGGGCAGGCCCCTGGGACTTGGCTTTTTT
>NW_009702126.1:271-11948 GCF_000703405.1 Apaloderma vittatum
CCTAAGCAGAGCAGCCAGGAGCGGGCAAGGTGACGCTGGGGCAAAACATGTCCCAGCACTTCCCAAGGGTGTGAACTTGTCTGCAAGGGGGCACGGGGGGAAGGGACAAGTAGCTCCTGAAGCGGTGCAGGGAAGCCATGGACATACTGCAGCATCCAGGAGGGACTGCTAGCTGCCAGAGGTGACGCTGATGCTTTGCCCCCAACTAGGGAACTAGGTGTCACGCCCTGCCACCCAAGGGGCCCCAGGTGTCCTACCCGTCATGGGACATGTGGCCAAAGCCAGAATGCATGGCCCAAAGCAACACGGGCTGAGGCCAGAATGCATGGCCTAAGGCAACAAGGGCAGGGGACACAGGAGGGGACTTGCACAGTCAGTCACATGGTTCGTTAATGACTACCGAATGACCTGCCCTTGCTGCTGGATCCTTGCCCATTGGGCCCTGCTGGGGCCAGTATAAAATAGGTGCAGAGGAATTGGAGGGATCCCGGATACCCCGAGGCCATAAGGGAAACTGAGGCACACACACACAGGTGCGGGTGAGGGATATGCAGGGGACCAGAGCGTCTGCAGAAGGGGACTGTGAGGAATGCACGCATCCAGCAGGGAGGGAGGATATATAGGGGATATGTGTGTTGGGGCAGGGGATGGATCTATAGGGGACCCATATGTCTGGGGGGAAATTACATAGGGGACCTGGGCTTCAGGGGAGTGCAGAGCTGTGGGGATACAGGTGTCTATGGGGTGTTCTGTAGGGCACCCAGGCAGCCAGGTGGGATCCGCAGGTCGTCTGGGTATCCAGGAGGTTGCCCAGGCATTTAGAGGGGTTTTGTAAGGGACCCAGGAGGGAGAATTTGTAGAGGAATTGAGCATCTAGGGTGAGGTTTCCAGCTGGGGGCCCTCCGAAGTCCAGATGGCCCTGACCCCGCTTTCCACAGGTGCCATGGCGGGCTGGACCCTGTGCATGGTCCTGGTGCTGGCAGCACTGGCAGGAGCACTGGGCGAGAGCCGCTAAAGTTCCTGCGGCAGCATGTGGACCACCCCCGGACATCCACACTCGCCGCCCACCGCTACTGCGAGACCATGCTGGCCCGCCGGCGAGTGACAGCCCCGGGGCGGCCCTGCAAGCCCTCCAACACCTTTGTGCATGCTCCAGCCAACGACCTCGTGGCTGCCTGCACCCAGACGCCTGATGCCACGGGGTTCCACAGCACCCCAAAACCCGTGGGCCTCACAGCCTGCCGTGTGCGGGGAGGGGACACCAGGTCCCCTTGTGCCTACCGGGCCCGGCAGCTCGAGCACCACGTGCGTGTCGCCTGCCAGAATGGGCTGCCCGTGCACCTTGCTGGCACCTATGCGCCCACCCCGTGAGGCTTGATGTAGCAGGGGCTATAAGTGGGGATGTGGATGTTCTCTCCTGTGGGTGCTCTGTTAGGATCTGCAATAAAGGAAGTGTCACAGTCCTGGGCTCCAGCATCATCTTCTCGGGGAACCCTGTGATCCTACCCTTCTCTTGGTGCCCCTGAGCCCCCTCCTTAGTTTCCCCCAACCCTGTTCAAGGTCCACCTGGATCCATAAACCCCTGGGTTTTCCCAACCTCCTGGGTGTCCCACAGGCCCCTAGGGTGCCTCTGACCTCTCCTATGCCCCACAGAATCCCCTTTCCACAACTTCCCTGAGGGCCCCATAACCCCCCCCGCAGGATCCCCCTGATCTTCTCAATATGCACCCAACTCTCTCCCCTGGTATCCTGACCCTTTGGGTGTCACATTGCTTTCCTGGATGCCCTGTGGCTCCTATAGGGTCTTCCAACCTCTCATGTGCCTCATAACCCCCTGGGTACCCCCAGCTTCCCCCATGCCTGACCCATAAACCCTCATGTGCCCCACAGTCCCTTCTACATGCCTCTGACCCCCATCTAGGGCCTCTCTGGGGCTGAGGGTGCTCATGGGGTCCCCTTGACACACCTGTGGAGCTGAGCACCCTCCCACACACAGTGAACGCACACAAAACCGCAACACACGCAAGCACACAGCACACACAAAACATGCACTGTGCACACAACGTGGGACCATGCACCACGCTCACAACACAAAACGTGCAACACCCACCCCCTTCTACACACTACGCGCATACAAAGCACAAACACATACACAGATGGGTGTTTTCCGGGGTTTGGATGGGGTTTCATGTGTTGCAGCTTGAGTCCATTGCAGGATTACCTCCCTTCACCTACTGGCAACACCTTGCCCGATGCAGCCCAGCAGGCTGGAGGTCCTCTTTGCTCTGGTCCTGTTGCTGAGGGAGCCTTGATGACTCCAATGGAAGTGCTGACATTCAGGTGCTGTGCTGCTGCAAAAAGGTAGCCCAAATGCTCTCAGAAATTGTAGCTGAGGAGGAAAAGAAGCAGAGAAAACGATCTTCCTGACCCTGCTGCCTGTCCAAGATGTCCCTTCCTCATGTGTCTGGAGTAACTCAGGGGCTCCTTTTCTGGAATTCAGCAGAAAAGCACCTGGAGGTTCCTGTTCTAAATGTCCCAAAACCTTATGAAAGAATCTGTCTCCATCTGGCGAGAAAAAGGAGTTTCTGGTAGGATTCTGCCTTGAAAATAAATCACCTGTTTTGCCACTGCTGGCAGAGGGAAGGGCACAGGGCTGGTCACTCATCTGCACCAAGTTCAGCTGATGTGGCTGATCTCAAGAGTTGCAAGGCCCTTTTGCAGGCAAAAAAAAAACAAACAACCAACCTGCAGAAACTTCACGGAGTTTAATTTGTCGCAAACTAACATAGACTTTTAATAACTGATGTAGGTACCGAGAAACACAGAAAATATAAATTACATGAGAGCTTAGGGAAGAGCCTTTCCTTCCCCAGGCATGACTTCAGACCTCTATGAGTGGAATCACAGCTGTGATAAGTGACTTCCATACTATCCTTAAACTACTGGGATGTGGCCCTTTATCCAGGGAGACAAAAAGGCTTTTGCTGCAAGCAGCAGTAGGTCATTTGCAGGCAGCGATCAGCAAATCTAATGTAATGGCAACAAGTAGCAAAAAGCCAGCGTGGGACTGGTGCCTGAAAATAAAGAAAGAATTTTTGCATTTTTGTGTTTTGATAAGCCATTGCATTTATTTCTTAATTCCTTCCTCATTTAGGTACTTTCATGTCCTGCCTATCACAGCCAAACATAAGGTCCCGAGGTTTGTGGGGTTTGTGGTTGATGTGGCCTGATAACACCCCAGGGAAACAGAAACTGTCATCTCTGATTTGTGAGTGGGAGTTAAGCAGCTTCTCTAAGGTCACAGAGAAAGTCTGAGACAGGAGCTCAGTTAGCTCTCCTGAGCCCTACTTGATGGCTTCTTTTTCCCTTTACATGCTTTTCTCTGGAAAAAAAAGACAAACCCTGTCAGTCTTTTCCTATACAATAACTTTTTGCTTTCACAGAATCACAGAATTGCTGGAATTGGAAGGAACCTCTAGAGATCATCTAGCCCAACTCCCCTGCTAAAGCAGGATGGCCCTTTCAATGCACATCTTTCACTTAGCAGAGTGCCCTGCAGCAGATCGGTGTAGGCTGCGTTACAACAGGCAGCCAAAACTGTTGCCAGAGCAGCACTACATTCCACCAAGAAAGCAACTATAAACTTTCTGCGTATTAGTCCAAAGCTAGTACCTGCCCATGTCTGCCTGAATTTCATGCCCAGAGTTTGCTCTAACAGTGGTCAGCCTGCTCCTCTCACTTGCTGTATTATCAAACAATGAATTCCTTAGCCAGGGACCAGGCTGTTGCTTGTTTAGGATGTGCAGATGAAGCAAGAAATGCTCTCTCACATGCTTCACTATGGCTCACATGCTCGCTTAGACATATGATGGTATAAAAGGGGAGGCACAAGCAGTGTATTAACATTCCCAGTGCTGCCGTGGAAATTAATTTCTGCTTCTTGAAAAGCAATGGCATTTTTGCAGAGCCATGCAGGGAATTGCTTAAGCTGGCACTGCAAAGGGCCTTCAAAAATATTTGCTCAGCAAAGTCAATACTGGGCTCCATGGATTTGGCAGAATGAGTCCCAAGAAACCAGGCTGTTACAGCATACCATGCATGCCAAACTTGACATGGAAAAAGCTGCTCCCCAGAACTATCACTTGCTTTTAAAATATATCCTGCACCAATATAGCAAAATACAGCCAGTTTCTCAGCAGCATTTGCTTTAATATTTTTTTTCCATGGGGTTTTGGCACTCACCTTATTATCACCAAAGAACTCATCCAGATAATGTGGCAAGCTTTGCAACATCACAATAGCTTGAAAAGCTCAGTGAAAGTAGAAGCATTCATGAAAGTTGGACTTGATATATTTTTAAAATAAAAAAATCTTTTTTTTTTTTTTTTAATGAGCACACTTCTTTCTGTAACTTTAGGCACCAATTTTGCTCTTTTTTTCCACAAAGGAAAGGGAAAACCTTATTTCTTCTATCCCTCTAGTATGTTGTGCCTTTTTAGTTCTGAAAGGAAATTCCAGGCTATTGTTCTTTGTATTCATACTTTGCATATGCCTAAAATAAAGCAGATATTAACTAATATTTTTTTAAAAAGCCATGAACAAAGATCTCACAAGGAAGAGCCAAGTCCTGCAAACTGATTTTTTTGAGCATTTTTATCTGTTTAGCTGGTG
This sequence comes from Apaloderma vittatum, assembly GCF_000703405.1. Lineage (NCBI taxonomy): Eukaryota > Metazoa > Chordata > Aves > Trogoniformes > Trogonidae > Apaloderma > Apaloderma vittatum. The sequence continues at coordinate 4,943 of NW_009702126.1, forward strand.
GCATTATGAGAGAAATAGCAGCTGGTTTCATATCACCCTAGGGATGACTCTTCAAATCACTTTTCTAATCTGGCCTAGAAGAGGACTTTTTACATGCTGATAGGGCTCGTTTTTGAAAGAATGTGAGTTTTAAACAGTTCAACTGGAATGACTAATTTATACCATCACAAATAGCTCTGTGAGTCTATTACTTCTTTATTTACTTGAAGAAAATCGTTTGGAGAGAATAGAGCTATTCTTTTATCTTGGGTACATGAAAGGCCCCTGTAGCTTGGTCTGAGTGGTGAGGCTGAGGGCCTCACCCTCCCTCGTCACTGTCACCAGGGCTTTAGATACTGGCCTCACCACTACCCCATAACAAGTAAGCCAGGAAGAAGCCGCAGCTTTCTGTGAAGGTCTGAGCTGAGAGGAAGCCAAGAGAAAGGACCAAGCCTCTGGCAGTGCCTGGGGGTTTTGCTCTGAGCTGCATCCCGTGGCAGCTCAAAGAGGCTCGTGTCTCAGCACCTCGCTCTTGCTGTCTTCAAAGTGTGCGGTAATGGCCCAGCTGTCTGGCAGAGCAAACAACCAACCCCAACTTTTTCCACCTACACACAAACATTGGGACAGATATGCTTGAAGGAGTCAGCGCTGATGAATGCAAAAACCCATGCTTCTCACCCTGCAGATACCTCTGTTTCCTTAGCTCCGATGTGAGGTTGGTGTTTTTTTTGAAGGCCTGCCGTGTATAAAGAGGAACGAGAGCAGCTTTTGGCTCCATCCTTTCTCCAGACACCAGAGGCAGTCGAAGAAGCAAGGTTCTCGATGTGCTGGGCAGACCTGCTTATCCTTCTCCCTGCAGCTCCATACCGACTGGCGGCTTTCCCCTTCGCTGCTCTTTCACCACCTCTGTGCTTCGGGACACCTCTCTCTGACTGCCCGGTACGTGGTCGTCACCCCTGCTGCCATGCCAAATCATAACTGTGGACGCTTTCTAGGGGCTGTCCTGGCCAGAGCTGAAGCAGGACCCATGGCAGTAAGTCCCTGCTGACTCCGGTAGGGATGTTTATATGGCTTGAATGCGAGCTTTCCTATCAGGAGGGCTTTGCAGTGGGGATCAAGGTTGTTAAGGACGAAACAGCCAGGCCAGACACTTCATTATTGTGGGAGGTGGGTTTAGAGGTGCACCAGGACGAGCACATGGGCAAGGTAGGCAGGGCAGTGGATGGGGGCTGTCTCCGGCCAGGCAGGGCCAGCAATATCTGCCCCTTTCTCCACTGTTCCTGCCTGCAGCCTCGATAGCCCTTGTGATCCCGCAGCACCATGAGAGGCCAAGAGGCAGGCTACAGGAGGACTGTGGAGGCTGTAGGACTCAGACTAAGCTCCGCTATCAACCCCCTAGTAGGGGTTTCAAGCCCCGTTTTCCCCAGAAGGCAGTCGAAGGGTATCTCGTCTCTTCTAGGTACATATTCCTCCTCGTCGGAGGATGTCTCCTTGCTGGCACAGCCATGGGCAGCTATGCTGTGTTGCTCCTCATCCCTGCCGCTGGCTCTGTGCTCATCCTCCTGTCCGTTAGCCCGACTCATGCCCACACCTGGGCCTAAAAAAATGCCCTGGCAGACACTCTGCCACCTGGGGCTGAGCAGCCAGGAGCTGGACCCACATGATACCACGTAACCACCCCTTCCCTTCTCTGCCTCCTTCACGCTCCTCCCCTTGGTGGACTGGGGGCTCTGCCAGTCATTTTGTGAGGGTGGAGGTCCCCTCGGGCCACACTAGCTCACTGTTCCACAGATGTCAAGCCTCTTCTCTGGCTCCAGCCGTGTCCCAGCACGTGGGTGGCTCTGTGGGCACTGCAGTGCTCTGGGGACATGGGACAGTACATCCCTGTGTGCAGCCTTACACCCATGCCTCTAATGTTCCCTTCGAGGGACTTTCAGCAGCTCTTGGGTGCCCTCTCCTTCCAGGCCAGCCGTCACCCTCTCTGCCATCATGCTGCTTACCCAGAAGGCTACATCTCTGGCCCTGGACATCCACAAAGGGCTGGTGCTGCTCCGGCTTGGGCAGGGTTTTTTGCAGAGTGCGCTGCCTCTCTGCAGCTACCTACTCTTTTTCCCAGCCCTCCTTGGTGGCCTTCAGCAGGTTTTGGCCCAGGCCGAGTCCCACAGTGCTCTCCCCGGGTTGCTGAGGGCTGCCGGCCAGCAGTGCCTGGGCACCCTGGCCCTGCAGGGGCTGTGGGCAGGGATGGTGGCCAAGCCTCCGCCGGGGGCTGCCTCCCCCACATTGGGGAGCGGGCCCTGCTCCTCAGGCTGGCCTACCATTTGCACTGGGTGCTGGATGAGGCCCTCCTGGAGGTGGCTGGCTTCGGGCCGGAGGCGGGACCTTTCCATCTGTGACCTGTGGACGCTGGAGACCACCCACCGCCTGGCCGTCTTCACGTGAACAGGGAACAAGAGTACATCCCGCTGGCTGAGGAGACTTGTCTTTCAGCGCTGCCCGGCCCAACCCCTCCTAGCCACCTTTGTCTTCTCTGCCTGGTGGCATGGCCTCCGGCCCGGGCAGGTCTTTGGTTTCCTGTGCTGGGCTGTCATGGTGGAGGCTGACTACCGTATCCATCCCTTCCTGAGCGCCCGGGTCACCTCCCCAGGTGCGAAGCTCCTCTACCGTGGCATGACCTGGGTCTTCACACAGCTCATTGTTGCCTACATCTTGGTGGCTGTGGAGACCGAGAGCTTCTCTATGCTCTGCCTGCTCTGGACTTCCTGCAACAGCATCATTCCCCTCTCCTACAGCCTCACATTGCTGCTGCTGCTTGCCAAGAAGCCGAAGCAGAACTGAGCCTGCCCTGAACTAGCTTGTGCGTTCTGTGGGGCACATCCCTGCACACATGAGCAAACAGGGTGAGAAGTGTTATTGGCCGAGCAATTTCTTGTAACAGCATCTCTGGAGACCCAGGTTGGCTTTTACTCCTGCGCTATCTCTCAGCTTTGAGGGATGCTCTGAAGCAGGGACATGAGATCACCAAACCACTGGGCAAGAGTGCTTCTAGCAGCATTGCCTGCCCGGTAGTTCTGTTTGGGTCTAGGCCTCATCTCATGTAGGAAGCACACAACCCCCTCACCAAACTCATCTGTGCTACAACTGCACCAGTTGGCAACTGTGTCTGGCTCCTAGGAATGCCAGAGAACTACCTTTGTTTCTTGTGCACATGGGCCACTGGGAGCCTGGGCACAGGGAAGGGAGCTGACAGTCTGTTTGGAGGCAGCACAAGACAAGAAACACCCCTTTCCCGACCTCGCAGTACTACAGAGATACGTGGGTCTGTGGTGCTCCTCCAGCAATTGCTCCTCAGCACCGTCCCTGTGGCACACGGGCTCCAAATTGTTCCCAGTTACACATCTCCTGCATCCCCAGCCATCACCAAGTGAGCAACATGTTTGGCTTCCAGGGCGCAGGATCAGCTGTGTTCCCTGCCACGTGGGGAAGAGGGATGATCCATTCCCTGCACCATTCTTACAGAGCATCCTGAGCACGTGGGCAAGAATGCCTGCTAGGAAAAGAAGGGCTACTGGCCATGGTGTGCTGAGGACAGCACAGACAAGGGGAACTAAACCAGCAAAGTCCTCAGTCTTGGCTGTGGCATTCAGCCAAGGCTTATGTGTCTCTTTTCCCACAAAGACATGCAGCAGCAACCCTAACATATCGCTCCAGTTCATGCTCTGGCCAAAAAATATAGGACTGTTTAGGCTGGAGAAGAAGCATGAGCTACCACAGGGGAAGGTATCAGGAAAGTATAGAGCTGAGTTTCTGTTTATATGAGAGCCAGAAACCACCCACCAAATCTCATGATAATAAAGCTGAAAATGCTCTGGTCTGCTGGGCATGCTGCTGCAGGGTACCAGGACCAACACCAGAACCAGTCTCAGGTGTCCAAACTCAAGGGAGAGCATTGTGATCAGGTTAATAACCCACGCCGTGCAGGTGCTGTGCCAGTACGTGTATCAGTGTTTGTCACTAAACTGAAACTCGGCATGCAAAACAGATGCAACCTTGTTTTATGTGGGTTGGTTGGATGTTTGGCTACTTCTTGATTCCAGCTGAGTACCCAGCCCAAGCATTGCAAGCCACTTACCCTACATATAATCTCTCCATTGCCAGGACAGCTTGGATTTGGCATGGCCAGACCCTGTCTCCTGTGCTGTCCTGCAGAGCTGCCCTCAACTTATTCCTTATATCCGTGCTTAGAAGCTGAGTCATCTCTTCATCTTATCTCTGAAAAACATGCTGGGATCCCTCAGGCAGGTTCTCCAGCTGTTTCATCACTCTGCTTGCCTGTGGTGAGACCACATGCAGCAAGCTAGGGCCAGACTTGCCAGGGCAATGTGTCCAGGATGGTCCACGGGACAGTGGTGCTCAAGCCAGAAGGCTGCTGCCACCTGTGTTGGAGGAAAGTGGACCCAAGAGTCAGATGCAAGAAAGCTAGTATATAAAAGAATCCCCGATGGCCGCAGTTGGAGCCATCCCGCATTCTTTCAGCAGGCAGGGACGTGCATGGCCTCCTCCCTAAGGGGATCAGGGGAAATTCATCGCAAATGGGTGCCCAGCCAAGGAGCCATCCCCTCCCATCAGCAGCAACCATAGCCAAAGAGATAAAAAAAATAAAAATAAAATTCCAGGTGAGAAGCCTGGAAAAGATTCACAGAAAGTGTATGAAGTGTCAAAAAACCCAATGAATTAAAATTCCCCCAACAGAGCAGTCTATGTCTGAAGATGAATCAAAGCTGGAGGAAAGCACTCATGAATTTCTCCCTGTTTTGGAGCTGGGAGGAGTGTAGCTCAGCCAGTGACATCTTGTCTCAGCTAAGCAGAGCTGGGCTCTCCCCAGGTGTCCCAGATCTACTTCCTCTCCAAGGGCTGCCAGAAGCAGGGCAGCTCATCTCTGCCTCATGGTGGGGTGGAAGAGTAAAAGCAGCTCATAAGCTTTTGGAAAATCAGTTTTTCTAAGTAGCAGCATAACCTCTCTGCCAAGCTGCATAGCTGCTATATGTCAGGACAGAGGGAAAGGGGCTGAAGGGACCCAGGCCAGCTTCTCCTTTTTCCATCGTGCTGCTGGTCTTGCATCGCATCTGTTGGGGAAGCATGTCTGCAGTGCACCCAGCCCTATGCATTTCTAATTCTAACATCAGCAGCAACAAAACCTTCCCAGACCACTGGCCCTGGCCTTTCGCATGCCAGCTCATCTCTTGATAAAGGGGTTAATTAAATGCTAAACACGAGGGACAGGTGAATTACCAGGTGAAGGGAGGGAGCTTGGAGGGATGGGGAAAGCAAAGCAACCTGGCCCTGACTTCCCTCCCTCAAGGCCTTGAAGGTGGATTGGGGATTTTCCATTTCATTAACTTTACAAGGGGTAATTCCCAGGATGCGGCATCATCCTCATGAACAGACCCATCCTGGGCTCTCTCACACCTTTTCACAACCAACAGCCTGTGTGGCTGCACCACTAGGCAGGAACGCCAAGCTGTATTAATACCTAACCAAGGTAATAGGCAGCTGATATTGAATCACTCAGAATGAAAAAATAGAGCTGATACACAGAAAGCAGTAATTTTTGTTCTTAAAGCAAGAAGCGAAATGGATGTCAAAACCCATGAGAGATGGGAATGTAAAAGTCCCTCCTGGTTCTCCCTTGCAAAGCAGCCAACCGTTCACCCTTGGCGTTTGCTCAGGAGAGCGGCGGTGTTACCGGGCAAAAAAGGCTCTGAAGCTTTAGAGGGGGTTGGGGATCAAAGGACTGTCCCACAGGCGCAAAAATTAACTCAAGCGCATTGAGTTCATTAGAAACATGCACACACGCAGGCAGGCAGTTTATTAGTCCCCAGACTTAACATACCAAAAAAAAATTAATAATAACAAAAATATCCCCAAGACAGGGGTGGGTTCCCAGTTTTGCCTGCTCACAGATGAACAGTGCTGAGGGTACTAAACGTGTTTTGTGCACTCTGACTGGAGTGCGGGGCAGGAGCTGAACGTGCAGTCACAGCTGAGATTCAAGCTTCTTGCATGTAGAGGGGGCCGTGTACCTTTAGCCACGAGGCAACTGGGAGCCCTCAGCTGCCTCCGAGACACATCCACGGTCAGAGCAACTGCAGCAGTTTTAACGTGTGTGAGAGGGAGGCCGGCTCAGCAGAAGCTAAGTACTGGCAGCACAGCCAGTCCTCCAGTTCAATGCTCCGCTCCGTGTCCACAGCCCTCTCTGCAAACTTCATCATGAGCAGGGCACGCTTCATGTCCACCCAGTTCTGAAGCACCCGGCGGAGGGCTTCCTCGTGGCTGAGGGGCTGCTCCGTGAGGTCTTTTCGGGGCCCCCAAAGCAAGCACTGCAGCATCCGCTTGGCCTCAGTGATCCGCACGCGCTTGATGGGATCTGCTTCCAGTAGCAGGTGGGCCAGCTGCTGAAGCCCCCGGGAGTAGATAGACAGGCTGGGCAGAGCAGGGAGGTCCTCAGGGCTGTACTCCTGCTCCTTGAGGTGCACCTTCTCCTCGAAGGGGTTGGGCTGGTGCAGCAGCTCGTAGATGAGAATACCAGTCTGAAACTCATCAAACTTCTTGTACTGAGAAGCCGACACGATCTCCGGAGCCAGCCGGGCCTGACTTTTCTTCAGCTTGGAGTCTCCAGTTCCTGGCTTCTGTTTGGCTTTCAAAAAATTGCTGATGATGAGGCGGGGTAAGTGTTTGTCATCTTTGGCTTTCACACAGCTCATGGGGGGCTTGCAGGGGACAAGCAGGAGGTTCTCCAGGCACAGGTCACGATGGATGATGCCATGCTCTTTGAGATGCTCCAGGCCATTGCAGAGCTGGAGGAGCAAGAAGCAAACGCGACGTTCGTACAGCTCAGGCTTGGCTTGGTGCAACACCACCGAGTCCCTCACAAAGTCTGCTGTGGTCTGGCTCGGCACCTCCCGTGTGATGACCACCACGCAGTCGTGCTCGCTGGCAGCACGGGAGGGATGGAGGCCATCCCCGGGCA
>NW_009702126.1:12006-34626 GCF_000703405.1 Apaloderma vittatum
CTGAATGTTGAAGTGGACTGGCACTGCAGGGCTGCAGTATGAAGCAGCCACCTTGGACTCCTGCGTTTTACAAATCTGTGAGGAGAGACCAAAAGAAAACAGTCTCATCAGACAGTGGCAGAGACAGGGCACACACCAGAAGTTCAGAGGTGGGTTACTCAGCTAAGGCTTGCAGATCCTAAGGAACACATCAGTAGAAGCAGGGTATGCATTGGTCCCTTTAGTACTTTATCTCCTGGCTTGAGGATCTTTCTTGTCTTGCAACACCCCAACCTTAGCGATAAGATGTCATGGTTGCATTTCATGCCTACTTCTCCAGGCAACGCACAGTATTTGTAGGAAAGGAGGAAAGTAGTACTCCTGTGAGTAACTGGAAGATTTTGTTTCATTACTGACAGAAGTGACATAGCTTTTTACATCACAGATGTCATTGGTATTTCCCCCTGCCACCCAGGAGACATTCTGCAGAGGAAAAAGCAAAGTCTGTGGCAGAAGATGTGCTGCCTCCATCTCTAGAGATGGTGTGGATGAGGCCCTTGTTTGGGATGAAGTGTTGACAAAGAACTCCAGCACTTTCTTCCCACCTAATCCTTCTCTGGTCCTAAGCCTTGGAGCCACTTACATGTCCTCCTCAAACACTTTACTTCCGTGTGTCAGCAGCTACTCTCAAATCCCTCAGCAATGGCTTAGAACCAGCAAGAAACCAGCAACAAGCTGTTTTCAGCACAGGGAAAAAACACCAGAGAGAAAGTGGGAGCTAAGAGTAGGCTTAGAAATCAGTGAGTGTGCCGCAAACTCAATGGGAAAAAAAGCATTTTATAATCTGCACTCTCTTAAAGCCACATGACTTTTATCTTCATTTGGTTCTGCATTTTAGCTTTATGACTGCATTAAAGACGAAACAGACTCAAACTCAGGTTTATAATAGGAGTATCCATTAGCTTATGGGTCCTTCCGGCACTTCTATTATAGACATCCTTTTTTGTGTTTTTTTTCCTCTTTTCTTTAGCAATGTATTTATATCTCACCCACAGGAATCAGCAACAGGCTGAAACTCAGCATAAAAGGTTTCAAACCCTGGAGCGTGCCACTGCCAGTCACAGCATGCGTGCAAAATCAGACAGGAAATCAATTTTGCCTCCCAGTTAAAATGAATGCAAGAATAGAGATGAGCTGGAGAAGTGGGCTGCTTTTGTATTCCTCTAGCAAGGGTTTGAATCTAGGCACTTGCAGGTAATTCACTCAGATAGGACGACACCGTGGAGATGGAGCATTTCAAATCCCTATTGTCCTCTCTTTTCTAAACAAAAATACCCTGCCATGGCAGGGTATTTTGTGGAAAGACAAGATTTGGAGAGCTAGGCAGACGACTGCAGATTAATGCAAGGGCGTGCAGGAAGATGCAGAAGGTCCCCAAAGGTGGAGGAGGCCTTCCAACCCTCTGCCAGACAAGCCTGCTTGTTCCTCCCCACCTGTGTGGGAAGACACGTAAGGCTTAGGAAAAGGGGAGGAACCCCTGCGAGAGAGGAGTCTCTGGAAGAATAACTGCAACCGAACAAAGGCAGGGCATCTTCCATGGGCAGCCATTCTTCACGACTTTGGCTGTACCACAGGCACCCGCCATGCAGCAAGCTCCATGTAGGAGCCTGGGGCTGGCTTAGTCACGCATCTTTAAGTGGAGAAAGAAGCCAAGGCATGGAGCATATCTTGGCTTAATTCCTCTAAAGTGATTTTCTGTAACCTTGGCTCCTTCTAACTGTTTTCTGTGTAGCTGTGTCTGCCTGTGTACAGCCTGCTCTTCCACAGACTCCTTGGCTCAAGTCAGATGCTCTGCCCATTTTGAGCTATCCAAGTCTAATTTTTTTAACTAGAGCTCTGCAATCTTCCACGTGAGAAAACCTGTACCAGAAGCCAGGAAGGGCAGCTAAGAATCAGTTGTAAAGTTTCACAATTATTCTCTGCTTAGAAAGGAAGGTGGCACCAAAGGCTACCAAAAGGGAGGTGGCACACAGGAACATTGCAGGACGCGTACGCATGCACGTGTGTAAACACATACGCGACTTCACTTTATGCTGGCACATAGTACAACCCCATTGGAGTGCTTTTGGCTTTGTTAAGGTGCTTGGCAGTGTACCAAGGGCACAGGGCAAGCCCACATCACACACAGGGACACAAGCACAGTCCCGTTACGAGACTGAAATGTGCTGTTTCTGTCCTGGCAAGAGTTTGCACACTACAGCCAGAGAGGCGAGCCTCTGAACCCCATCTAACACGGCAGGAGAAAGCAAAGGTGTGTCTGCGCCACAGGGAACCACAGATTGAAAAGGATCAAAGCAGTTCACCATGCAGTTCTCAGGTTTCGGGTGGAAGGGTGCAATGGGTTTAGGTATAATGTGCAAGAGAAGCTGCAGCTCCGAGTGCTGGACTAGGGGTATTGGTACAAGACCTCATCTAACTCCATTCTATTTATTTATATCTCCCCTGTTGGGTTTAGTGTACTCCCCTTAGAATATGAGCTAGCTTTAAACCTATCACTTAACTAAAATATCCCCTTGGGGTTGGTGGAAGCAATTCGGAGACTTTTTTTGTTGGATCTTTTTAGTGTGGGTTTTTTTTTCCCTTGCTTAATGCATCTCTGACAGTGCTTTTTTGGGAATTACTTTAGGTTTTGAAAACAACCTGAAGAGTAAACAGCAATGAAATGCCTCTAGGGTTAAGTCAGAATAGAAATTAAAGGCTCTGTATTCAAGTAGTAACATCGGTCAAGAAACCAAAAACCCATGGGATGTCCCCAGAACGGGTTGGATAAGATTACTTATCCAAGTTTCAAAGAGCTGAACTATTGCACCTCAAGTTTCCAGTTCAAACATGGACTCCGTGGAGTTACAGGAAAATATTTCAGACCTGACCTTACACAGCATGTCTGGGTCAGCCTCACATTGTTTAACTGAGAGCTGCAAGATCTTAATGCTTGTAGTTTCAAGATCATATAAGCACTCACATGGTTTCTGGGTCAGACTTTCCACTTAAAAGGCAGGCAGAGGCAAAAATGCTGTCTTTCGAACAGCCTGTCATCAGAGGCGAATAGCTCTGAGTTTACAACATAGTATTTGCACAAACGTTTTTTTTAGAGAGAAACTAGTTGGGTTTCAGACCCTACTAATCTGCAGCAGTAAGCATCTGACTGGCATTTGCTACAATGAAAAATACTTCTCCAAATCAACCTTTGCAAGCAGTAGAGGAAAAGTGGAAATTTTTGAAGGGCTTTTTTTGCTTGCCAAACTTCACCTATGAGAAGACAGAGCAAACAAGCCATTGTATGCTGATGGTGTTTCTCAAAAGTGTACACCTACTTCTGCTTCCCACTCTTTCTTTCAGATCCATGCACCAGAAAGGGCTGAAAGTTCAGTCCCAGCGCAGCTATGGACCCACACGCAGCCTTGGACCCTGCACTGCTCTTTGCCTTATTCTCCCAACTGGAAGATGGAGATTAGCCTGGATACCTCCTGGGTGTGAGCTTACCTTCACAGCATAGGTGGTGGAAGGGTCCTTGGAACAGGTGGCACAGTAATATATCGCATCCCCCGAATCACAGCAGGGCTTGTTGCACGCCAGCTTGAAGAGTGACCAGTTGTTCTCGCTGAAGTGCAGCTCGTTCTTCTGCTCCCGCATGAAGCAGTCCTCACATTTGGCAACCAGGCGGCGCAAGGACTCGGCGTAGAGGGCCCCCAGCTTGGCGTACACGCCCTCCTTGCTGTCGATGTTGCTCAGGAGGTTGTGGAGCTGGAGGCTGGAGCCAGACGACACCTGGCTGGACACACTGAGCTGCGAGGAGGAAAGGGACTGGAGGTTTCTGCTGGGGACGCAAGCCCCTGTGCTCTTACCAGTGGCTGAGCCCCAGTAGCCATTGCCTTTGGAGGCTTTCTCCAGAGACTCAGAGGAGCAGAAGGCACCAGGGCGGCCACCCAGGCTGGCCTGATGGATGAAGGGAGGCTCCTCTCGCAGGCAGACATTGCTCTCAGAGTGGCTGACATTCAGCCTGGGGATGGCAGCATCAGCTGCTCCACCTAAAGATGCCTGTCCTCCAAAAAAGCCGTCTGGGGAGGATACCGTTCTGCTTACTGTCTTCTTCTGGGGCAGAGGGGGTGGGCAGCTGGATGTGGAGGAGGGACCATCCTCACTGGAGACGGGAAGAAAAGGGACAGAGGGAAACACTTGGCTCTCAGCTGGAGGAGGCGAGTGGTTCGGCTCAGAGGAGTGCCCTAGGAGACAGCGACACACAAGAAGATGCCATGAGTGGCCCTTGTGGGCTGGGAGCACAGGTCCTTCTCCATGTTCCTGCCTCCCCCACAGGCTACCTCTCCCAGTGCCCTGGCTGGCAAAAAAGCAACAAGCCAGGTTACACCTGAACCCAGCACACAGTCCTTATCTATTAATGACTGTGAAGCTTCACTGAAGGGGTTAGGAATATAATCCAGTTTAACACAGCAGATTTGCAAAGCAGGCTGCAACCAGCCATCTAGAGAGATGCCCCCCCCAACCACTCCCATATGAATGGCATATACAGTAGTAAAAAGCTAGGAGAAGGTAAATATTTAAGCTGTGATGTCATCCTCAGGGAGGTAAGAACGAAGTACTCAGAAGGGCAATCTCTTAAATACAGCCTGTTTCACCTGGGAGCTATCACCCTGTGCTGCGGCAGCGCAGTGTGATATGGAGGCAGTGACTCACGCTACAAAACTCTGGCCCTTTGGCTGCAGCACCAGAGCAGCCCAAGAAGTATATAGAACCTGTCCTTCTGCTTCACACTGGGCAAGGCCTGAGATTTTGGCAATTTCCATCCTCCTGCAAAAACAGAGCCTCTCTGCTGCTCCCTGACCCCCAGCTTATTGCCAGACCTCTTTGCTCAGAGCGCAGCCTGGCCCCAATAAATTCCACTAAATCCCAAGCAGGGCCACGTGCCATCTGCATGTGGATTGCATTGGGATGGCTGGCTCATTTCAGGCAGCTCTCTAACAGCTGTTTTCCTCTGCTGGCCAGATTGAAGACAAGTAATACAGTTGCATGTCATGGAAGAAGGGGATAAAGAAAAAAACAACACAAAGATTTGCCATTGAAATAAAGGGCAATAATTTCAGGTCATGGAAAGAGAATGAACGAGGAGTGATGGGATCTGCAGGGGAAGTTAAAAGAAGAGACATAATTATTCCAAAGAATTTTATGCACCACTTGAACGACAGGCAAGACTCCTGATAAACTTAAGCTCTGCTAACACCTTGCATGCCAGTGTAGACCTTGAAAAGGTGCATAGTGGGGTTTTGCTCCAAGCAAGCTCAGCATATAGAGGGATGTGCTGCCTTCTTTGAACCCAGCTTCCAAAGCTGCAGAGTGGAGGCAAGCCATCCTTCTTCCTCACAAGGCTGCCAGTGAGGGTTCAGCTGCCAGCAGGCACTTCCTCACAGGAGCTTTTTATTTACTCCACAGGAACACCCTTGGGGCAGTTTTATGTCAGCCCACAGCAGGCACTTGTCTCCGTCACAACCCTAGTGACTCACCAGCTCTCACGTACAACCTTCAAGTGCAGAGACTCAGATTCCTGAGCTCCCGGCCTGTCTTGGTGTGTCACATGCAGGCGTGCCAGAACAGAAATCCTTGTTAGCTGCTCACCACCTGAGACCGCAGGAGGTGAGGGCAGGTCCCCTAGTTCTCAGCTACCAAAGCAGATGCCGGCACAGATCTGTCCCTCTCCCTCACCACCAGAGTTTGGTAGTACGACATCAATTTTCATTTGTCCCCTCCACTGCCCAGGCTGTCTGTACATACAATACGCCCCGTCCCAAGCAACGGTGTTGAGAGATACCACAGGGAGTGGCACCGATTTGAGCTACTGCATAAGATGAGATTCCCATGCAAGGTAGTTTTGGCACTCCTTTTCTGACAGCATGCTCAGAAACAGCTCTGTGAGAAACGTTGTGAGTCAGCACGTCGCTTTTGCCCCAGTCCCTGGGTGCCGAGCTTTCTGACTTCTGACTCCTGTAGAGCCCTTGCCCCAGGTGTCTGCCTCCATTGCACACCCAATCGATGAGTGATTGACTGCTCTCCAGTTTCAGCCGCTCTGCAGCTGCAGAGTTAACTAAGGAGCCTATGGCTCAACAAAGATGCGTGACCCAAGCATTAATGAAAACCCATTAACCTGCTTCACACCCTGCTGGGCCCACAAGAGAGATCCTTTCCGCTAAAACCATCAAAAGCCACAGGCAAGGATCGTTCAGCGTGGCATCTCTGGCCACTTCCAATCCAAGAGGCTTTGACAGAGGATACAGCCAAGAGAAATTCTTCAGCATGCAGCCCGAGAGCAACTCAACAGAGGCATCTCTGCCAGGATACAGAGCTAAATCTGTGTTTTGAGAGGCAAGATTTACTTGACAGACTTACGGAACAAACGTCAGCACTGGAAGATTTGGCAGCCGGTCTACACGTTTAGCCCACAAATGCCAGACTGCTCTTACCTTTTGTTTACGTGCTGCTGGGCTCTTCCCCAAGCACAAGGTAACAACTTTCACAACTTTCCTAACAGTGCTCTGCACCTTCAGAGTAGAGAACTTCTGCCTGTCAAGAGCTTAAAAGCACTCCTGTCATCTTTTAACACCTGACAGCATAGCCAATTAGTCTGAGCTCACCTCACTCAGTGATTGACCGCATAGCTTCTCGCCTGCATCGGCAAGAAAAATTGCTTTCAGGTTATTCATTTAAAAACTCATCTTTCCCAAGATGAGTTGAAACAGTTGTTTCTGGTAGTGCAGGCAGAGAAATCCTCTTGTCCCATATAATTTTTGACAGCAAATTGCATCGGTGCCCAGCAAGTCAAGAGCCAACATATGTGAGTTTTTCTTCCCCCTGTACAATTTCCTGGCATGGTCTCACTCTCGGACTCCAAGTTAGCAGTGGAAAAATGGGGTTTCCAGAGCTCTGGCTCTTAATTTTATTGCTGCACGTTGTTGTGCTTGGAAAGACAGAACTTTCACTACACGATGGTTGCTTTTGCAAAGGAAATACTTTCTGAACTGCTGAGCACGTTAGTGCATGTCTAAGTTACGCATTGATGAAAAAGGTGACTTCATAGTAAGTATTTTTTAATCTCGGTTAAACGAGTGCAGGCAGATTTTTCCCCTTTCAAGAAATAACTGGGAACACAATGAGAGGGAGAGAGCACCTCTTGCACAAGACTCCTGGTACTTTTCAAATCTGTGGAGGGCTTTCTATGGCAGGGCTACTTTGTGACCGCATGCCACATGTGAAGTGCAAGCAGGATAAGGACAATGACTTTCAGGTGGAGGTTTTATCCAGACAAGAGGAGAGATGCAGGATGAATGATTATGGCACTCGTGAAGCATCAGAGAAAAAAGCCCAACTCTGCCACATTCATCTTAAGTGCCTCAAGAGGCAGAAGAGTAGGAGAAATGGAAAGATGAAGGGTTGCTGGGGGAACTAGGCCAGCATGATCCCTGCTCTGAAGATGCTGCCCCAGCAGCAAGGCTCAGGACGGAGGTAACTCCTTCCTCAGGTCCACTGCTACCTCTCCCACACCCGATGGTCACTTACTGCCATCACTGCCGGTCTGTGTGTCCGAGTCGAGGCTGTCGGAGGAGCCAGCTGTGAAGCTAACGTGGACACTCCTGAAAGGTGGGCTGAGGCTCTCAGCAGAGCTGTTGCTAACCCTCTCCAGCTCAGCGTTATTCGGGTTCATTTTCAGAGCATGCCTAGAGAGAGTCAAAGAGAAGAGTCAGGAGAAAGAAGGTAAAAGATCCACTGCACACACTTGAGCATGGAGACTCGAGCTGACAGCAGCCTTAGCTTAGTCCCTGCCTGTCCGTACAGAGACCGTGCAGCCTTTTCCCGTGCCACTTTCTTTATTTCTCCAGCACCTGGGGATCACAACCCACTGACACTGAGCAGGTTATAGGTTTGCAGCCCCCATGCCAGCCCCCATGACAAACCAGCTGTGCTTGAGCACAGAGAGAACCACTGAGCTAAGAGCACCCATTCCCAGTCTGCACCTCCTTTGCGTAGCACATGCAGAGTCCCGGACCACATCCCATCTTGGCCACTGTCACTGGGAAATGGGGACCCACCAGTGGGTTCGCCTTCAGTAAAGTTCTCAAGGGAAGGGAGTGGCATGACTCCTCCCATTTTACAGAAAGGCAGCTTGAGGCTGGGCATCCAAACACAGTTCCTTCATGGCAGAGGCATAAGAAGAGACCATCCCTCAGAGCTACTGCACCACAGTAACAACTGACAACTTCCAAAAGAAGCAGCACCTCTGCAGAAAACAAGTGTCTGCCAAACTCGGGACCTACCATGCAGCTTTCAATATAACCCTACAGATTTCCATGCAGCATCCATCTTAAAAAAATAATTAAATAAACCATAAACTGGGCTTATAACCTGCCAGGTCACAGTTTAAGTGATCAGTTGTAGGCAAGCAGGACTTTTGCTAAGATAAGGAATTTCCCCTGCATTTTCTTCATTTTTTCCTCCTTGGTAAACAACAGAAACCGTTGAAATCAGGCAGCACATCAGAGTGCAAACACTCCCAGCTTTGGTACAGTTCAGACTCTCTATCAGCCAGCAAAAGAAGGTTATCAGTACAATTTTTTAAAGTAAAACTGCCAATCTGCTGATAAAATCCAACACGTTGTTGATTAAGAATGTAAAAAGGTTAGTGGCAGACTTGTAAAAAAGAAAAAGGACTTCCACCAGCTATCTTGCTGGAAGGTATCCGGCATTTCCTAATCAGACGGCTGAATGGCTGCTGAGAAAGACAAACAAAAGACGTGCACGACGACCATTTTCTTGTGGCACCCTGTCCACGCACACAGGATCCCTCCCCTTCCCAAACCCCCAAGCACAGCAGATGCCACGAGCGATTTTTATTTGAAGACTGAGGAATGTTTCATTCCCCATCCAGACAAAGCACTTACTCTCGTGTCCACACCAGCACATGGAGAGCAGAGTGTATGAGAAGCCCGGAAGAAACTTCTGCCAGACTTCCTCATTTGCCTGAGCAGCCTCGGTCTAAAAATACTCAGGGGCTGATGAAAATAAGACTCTAAAAACCACCTCAGGTATAACTCAGCAGAGACACTGGTCTTGCACCAGTGATGAATTTACTGCAGCAAGCCTCTTGGGGACGACGTACAAAACTTCACAATGCACCGCACAACCACTCACAGTTAAAAAAGAGAGAGGGAGAATGAGACACTGAAGTTTTTAGCTCTGTTACAATTAATGCTGTTGAAAGCAATCAACTGGACTTTTTTTTTTTAATTATAAACATATATCTGTATCCTATAAGTTTCTCAGACATTTAACTTCTAATAATTTTGGGAGAAAAAAACCACACGAGTGCACACCCACGTGGCTCCACTGTCTGACCTGACAAGAATCAAGGAAGCCTTTGAATCCATAAGAAAAGAAGAAGATTTTGCAAGAGAGCCCGTCTCCATCTGCACAGACATCCCTTCCCTCCTCCCGCCAAGAAAACTCAGTGCGTTTCTGTTTCCTTCCCATCACTCAAACACAAATCCACGGAGCTGCCTTACCATTCCCGCACTCAGGCAGAGATGGGACTTTGCTCGGCGCGGTCCAAGGTCCACCGTGCTCGGCCACACCTATGCCTCCAAGCAACCTGGGCGCAACGCGGCGCCTGCCAGGACTGTGCTGGCTGCTGCTGCCTTTGCTGAGCTCAACGTCGCGGTGAAGTCAGATGTACAGAGAGCCCCGTTTCCTCTCTGTACCGCTGTGACTTATGTAAAATGCAGTTCCTGAATAGGCGCACACCAAGATAGAAATTGTTTGCCGCTTAAACGACATCCTGCTCTTGTTTCAGATGTTACAGCTGGGCCAGCTAATACCGCCTGGAAATATCGCTGCTTCACATCTCCCTCTCCGCTTTACATCTCTCTCTTTTCCTGTGAAGCTGCTTGAAGCCCATGCTGCAGCCTGCACAGATTAAAATACCTCCCACTATACCAAAGAATTACTGAAAACACTTGCTAGGGTCAAACTCTCCCATTTCAGTAAAATTCCACCCCAAGAGCTGAGCAGCTCATTGCTGTGACAGCCTGTGGGATCCTGATTTACAGCTAACATGAACTTTCCCTGCTATGCTAGTGTTCCTCCCACCATGCGTGGCTGCAAGGGCACAGGTGGCAATTCTCCATCTTGCCCTTTTCACTAAAGAATATTGGAAATAAAAAGGTATCAACACATTTTACACCTGAAGAAATCATTGTGACTGCCAGGATTGTCGTGTCTTCCCCCTCCACCAAGCTTGCTAACATCTGTGGGCTCCACTCCCCTTCAGAAAAATGTAACACTGGTTATTTTACCTCTGTCTAAAAAATACCTGCTCAGCACCCTAAATGTGACCAGTACCTTGAAGAGCAGCACCGCAGCCACTAAGGACAGGTCATAAGAGTCAGCTCTCCCAATCTAATAATGTAAAAAGACACGGTGTTCAACTCTCCATATTATTCTGTTGGCTTTAAATACATTTCAATTACTCAACATCCTCCACGCAACACACTGACATATTCAGGCAACCCTTCCTGTTCACTATTGCCTAGTTTTCCCATTCTAAACAATTTCATCCAGCTGGCTTTCTATATGATTTCCACAGTGCCGCCTAAAACAAAGTCAAGGTTGAAAACAACAGTCTTATAACAAAAAAAAAGAAAAGAAAAAACACAAAGAAAAAACTCCAACCAAAAACAGTTTGGAGTTCCATATTATTGCAAAGGGCCCCAGATCATTGCCATGCCCCACGTTGCATCACTGGCCAGGGCATGCTTCGTCTTTCCCGTGATTCGTATTCAAGCAGTAGCTGCACATTTAATTTCGCATTTCTTAACAGATTGGGGTCCCACCTCATGCTGCTGCGGGACTCCAGCATCACTGACTGCGCACCTCGCACTTCCCGGAGAGACACTGGAGACGGGCACCAAAGCACGGCTCTCCGGACCACAGCAGGCACACATGCCTTGGGGCATCACCCCGGGGATCCCTCAGACTCCAGGCATGCCTTTGGCTTGAATTTCCTGCCCGAGATTAGACGTGTGGCTCTGGTTACCTTCCAAAAGTGCAAGGGGCCGGGAGGTTTTGCAAGGAGGAGAAGGTCACTCAGATGAAAGAGCCGCAAGGCTCCTGCTTGCTCCTTCCCAGAGCCCACCACACGCAGAGCATGTTGACAGCGGTGGAGGATGCTGGAAGACACCTCTTCCCCGTGCAGAGACCCGATCACAAGCAGCACCCACTCCGCAGCCCCGTCACAGGGGTTTCCCAGCCTCGCTGTGCCGGCAGGAGGGGATCGCTCCTTCTCAGCACAGATGACAGGACTTGGACAGATAACACAGATACTGAGCGTGATTAAGTCGTGCAACAGGGGAAGTAGGCAGAGGAGAGCAGGGAACACACACAAATCACCACAAACCAAACCATGCTCCGGAAGAAGACTGGTGATAATGTCAACAGCGCACTCCCTCCCAAAATGAAATATTGAAGCTAATGCGGGGCAGAGAAAAGCCAGGCTGCATTACAACATCAAACCCAACACATGGCTGGGCGTAATTATTACACAAGAGGAAGCACCGTGATGCCATATGCTTGTCTATCATGAAACGTGAATAATTACATCTTCTTCCTCCCTCCACTGCTGTTTCTTCCCCTGGATGTACAGGACAGTTATAAAACAGCACAGAGGAGCTTACAACATCCGAGGCTCAGATTTGTACTTTTTCTGCTCCCAGCTGGCAAATGTGAAGAAACCAAAAATCAAGGTGAGGTAAAGAGAGGATTTTGAAACATTCCTAGCTCTGTCTGGAGGACTACACCGCTCCTCCCTGTACCAAAAACATTTTATGTCGCACAGCTTAAGCTGAAACAAGGGTTTGGAGTCTGGCAATGCAAGGGGAAATGCAAGTGGGGCACAGAATGAAGGTGGCAGACGGGGCAAAAATTAAATCACTGCATGCTCCAATGAGGGGAAAAGGACAACGAATCTCATTTTAATTTCCAACTGTACACGATTATAAGTGATAAGATAGGAAACACATGGAAAAGAGAGCAATTTTCATTTAAAAAGAAACAAACTCTCCTAAAGATTGGCTGATAAATCACAGCCTTTTAAAAATGATCCACTGGCAGAAGTAGCACAAGAAATTCCCAATTAGTTTCAGACAAACAGACAAAGAGGGAATGAAAAAGGTGTGTTCCATCCCTGTCCTGGAGTATGATTCTCGCTCTTGCTTGAGCCATACTCTCCCTTCTTTGTTTTATTTACTTATTTAGTTATAAATTATGTCTTTTAATAGACTCAATCCAGAGGTTTTATTTATTATTATTAATATTTATTCTTTAATTATTAGTAATATTTATTATTAATACTAATGCAATATAATCATGATCATTGTCTGGCTTGTCCTAAACCAAACAAGTCCCTGCTGTAATCCACAATCACGGAGAAAAAGGTTAAAATCTGGGACCTCTGTGACTTCCAGTTGCATCCATAATTGCCACAGCAGCTCTATATAGCCAGTCTGCTTTTGTCAGCAGGGTACACCCTGACACTGAGCTCCAAAGAGAAATGGGTGCTTCAAGAATAGTAAAAAAAGGGGAATATTCTGTCTCGGGTGCAGCACTGCTCCATTGCAGACCGATTTCTGGCAAGGAATACATGGTACAGTCCCACCAGCCAGCACCACCTCCCCGATGTGGAACAAACCTGGCTCTTTTCCTGATGATCCAACTCCCAAGTCATCATTTCTGTGTAACGCTCTTGTTTTCTGTTTCCTCTGGCAACAAGCTGCAGTCCCGTAACATGCAATCTTGGCACACCTCAAACTCATTTGTCCTGGCTGTTCTCAGCGACGGCGGGTGTCGGGATGTGCCGCACCACACACCTTTGTTACCCTAAGCGAGTGCATTCAGCAAATTTCAGAAGCTATTTACAGCACTGCCTTTTGAAGGTGGCATTAATTATGACAAAAAGAGCTCAAGAGCCAACAACTCAAGATGCAAAACAGCATCACTGTTTCCTGTCTTTAAGAGGCACATGAAATAAATTAACCGTCAAGGTTTTGCAGGCTAGAAGGAACCGTGAGGATCATTTAGCCTGGCCCTCTGCATAAGAGAGACATAAATTTCAGCAAGGATTCATTCCTCATGCCAAGAAACTGAAGGCCACGCTAGAGCATTTCACACAGAAGAACCTTTAAATCATCATTGCCTGTACAAGTCCTGGGGATCCTAGTTACCGTGCTGAGCCCTTTCCTTAGCCAACTACTTTCCCAGCTTTTGTAAGACCAGTCACTGTCTTCCCTTTCCAATCTCTTTCTTCTTGTAATTACGCTTATTTTCCAGTCCAAGCAAACTGGACTGGAGTTAAAATAAGTTAAATATCTATAAAAACTTTCAAACAAGTAGGAAAAAATGATTGTGTGAATAAACAGTCACAAGAGGCCCAGAGTAGATTTACATAGGATGAAAAAGGCACAAATTTTTCCTTTTTTGCACCAACTTTTAAAACTCCCCAAAATTACTCCTTCCATCATCCAAAGAGACAGCTTACTGCACAACCAGAGTTTCCTCAGTGCCTGGCAGGAATTTACCCTGTAAAAACTTTTTCCTTTTTAATTGTTAGAGCCAAGATGAACCAAACAAAATCTACAGACTCACTTTTTCTTTCTCTGCTTTGAAACTAGTTTGAACACACATGCAAGTTTTCTCTAAAATAAGCAATTAAGTTTAATTAGGAAGGTCAAATGGGCAAGCTTCATCTTCCAGCACGAAATCAAATACCTTGCTGCGGCTTCAGATCTACAAGGAAAAAGGACGGTTACACACCTTTCCTGCAGCTGAAACAAACCCTGATTTGCTAAGCTCCAAGCCTGTGCCACAACCAGGTCTATGATGCTGGCTTCATCTCCATCCATCCATCCATCCAGCAAAGAAGCCTTTGCAGCTGTGCCACCAAATGTCTTTGGCATAACATCTTTAAGCATAACACAAGTGTCTGTGGTTCTTCCACTACAGACGAGCACATGCCCACAGCCTGCCTGCGCCTAAGAGAGTATGGATGCGTCTCAGAGTCACCTTTGTGAGCAAGACCTCCTCCCTTCTTCAGGCACCTGGCTGCAGCCCAGGACGACCAGAGATGTTCCTCCAGCACCAGTCTTGTTATGGCCCGAAGCTGCAAGCAACAATCTCACTATGGTGATTTTAACCAGTCGTGCACGTAGTCATCCCTCCCGCTGCCACGCACGGGTAAGAACACCCTGGTTCCTGCATCGACACGCTCTGAGAAGCCACACTTGAGACAAAAACAAAAGCACCCTCAAAGCAAACAAACAAAGAAACCAGATGGGTTTGTATGGCTTGCGAAACCTGCCATCTGATCAAATCCCTCCTCAGGATGGCGCAGAGGAGCCTGGTAGCTGAGTGAGGACTATACCCTTCGAGCAGGGTGCCCCGAGGCTCGTCTGCAGGCATCAAGGCATTTAGGAGACAAACACACGTAGCACAACACATGTCCTACAGCCACTGGGGCTCAGAGCACTGCCAGCATCTATCTCAACCACCTGGCAGGGTTTATGGCTCTGCCAGGGATCCTGGTCACGGATGCCATGTGTTCCCTGAACTCAGTCTCCCTGCCCATTTTTACAGAGGCTTCCTAGCATGCAGATGCTTTGAGGGTGACTCAGAAGCAACTGTTACAGTTGGCACAGCCCAATCACACCAGGAGCATGAAACAGCCCCTCAAAAGAGCAGAAAATGCTCCACGTTGTCCCTCAGGACAGATCGTCGTAACTCCACATGGAGGGCAACAGCAGGGCATGCTCTTGGCTTGAGGAACAGCTGGTCCAGGTCACTCAGCCAAGGAGACACCCTGACATATTGACAAAGCCCCTGCCTCCACTCCCAGCCCTCACAAAGGCAGAAAGGAGACTCCAAGCACTGCCAGGGAAGCATCTTTGCCCCCAGTACAGACAAAGGGCTCTGCACGGCTCCTTCTCCGTGAGCAAAATGAGGTCCTAGCAATGTGAGCAAAATATGCTGCTGGGATATATATTGCTGAGATTGAGTGCCACCATCCTTCTGGCCTGCACAGTGACCTCTGCTCTGCAGGGTAAGGCATCAGATTCTAGAGGACTTTGAGCAGGCAACTTGGCATTTCCTAAATGATCAGTGCTCGACAGCATCACACTGCCTTTTCTGGGCCTCAACACCTCATGCGGCAAATACAACCCCAAGCCACAGGCTGACAGGAGACACCAAGTGGCAGCAGCCATGAAAGGAAGTTCACGAGGTCAAAGCTAAAGCACATCTTAGTGTTCTCTTTGATTTTAAAGGCAATAAAGCTCAAACATGTGCTCACTGGTTTGTGGATGTTTTCTTTCCTCTGACTCCAACGGGCACGCAGCATCACAGCAGGAAGCTCAACGTTAAGGAGAACTAAAGCCTCTTGTTCATGTCTTCCCTTTCCTTAAGAAACTTAATTTGTTCACCACTCGGACAATTTAAAACACTAGTTCCCTCTGATAGGCAACCCTAAAAACATTGAAAATTCGGTGTGAGAACAAAACTGAGGATGGGCCAACTCAACCACAGTCTTAGCCTGGAGGTCACCAATGCCTACGCATCAGCTTGACCATGGGCCTCCAGAGAAAGCTCTCTTCTGAACTTCCATCCCTTCTCTCAGCTTTTAAATCAAAGAGATGCAGTCCAATCTGTTGTGCACTGCACAATCCCACGTAACAAAACTGACACAAACAATAAAGCAAATACAGGACACGCACAGAATGTGAAAATGTCCCTCCCCAGTATGCTCAGACAACGTGACCCATTAGCGGCATAGAAAGGAAATCAATTTTTCTGCCTCCATATATTTTGTTGTTGTTGATACACACAGCTGCAGATACTGAACGCACACATAGTATCAGAAGCCTGTTTTTTTAATTGCTTAGCAGAGCTACTTCCTTCCCAGATGGACAGCTCTCCCTCATTCACATTTGTTTTCTAGGGTCTGCTGTCACCCCGCCTGCAAATCTGACTTTCAGGAGAGCAGCAAGGGGAAGACTGCCTGAAGCCAGGTGGCTCCCACACATCATAAGCTCACGTTAGGCATTACTGCTTGCAGGCAGGGAGCTCTCCCTGGGGAATTGTGGCCTCAAGAGTTAACCTCAAAAGCAAAAAGACATGAGAGCCAAACTGAAAATGAGGATTTCAGAGGCCCTCACTATTAGAATCAAGAGAAGTTGCCAAGTTGTTTACTAGAGGAGGTTGCAATCCCAGATTTTATGTGCTGTTAAACATGAAGAACTGTGCCGAGGCAGAATGAAGCTGACGTGGGAAACACCAGCCATCCTAGGCACGGACCTTGTTCTCACTAGAATATTGGCACCCAAAGTCGCACCTTGCAGCACCGAAGGGCTTTTGCAGGTACGTGAACCAAGACTTGCAAAGATCTGACAGCTTTTCAGAGTAAAAAGGTAAGAAACTTTTCATTTGTGCAGTCACCTCCCACATTCCCGAAAACCCACCTTTGAACAGAAAAGGAAGAAAAAAAGAACAGGAAGCACCTCCTAGTCAATGAATCCCTGCAGCAAACAACCTGATTGCAAATGGTTACTAGACAACCACACACACACTCACAGGGCTGTACCTGGACTGCTTTTTTGGTGGCGGCGGTGGTGGTGCAAACTCGATGCCATTACTCTTGTCTTTAGGGAAATCAAAGGAGAAGGACGACGATTTGCTGATGCCAGCCTGGCTCTCCAGAACTGGGCCGTCATCCACAAGGTCAGCACCGGCTCTTCCATTCTCAGCTCCTGCTGCCCATGGGTGGGTTAAGATCTCCTGTTCATCCTCCTGCTCCTCCTCCTCCTCTATCCGGCACTGCTTGGTCCACGTTGGGGTGTAGTGTTTCTGCCTCCTGTCATAGGATGAGGCTGCCAGACCTCTGCTGGACTCCTCCACAGAAACCCCATTGACATGAGTGCATGGAGAAGAGGATGCCCCAAAAGCACCTGTGTCAGTATAGCTCCTTGGCAGCAGCTGAAGACCAGCTCCCTCATGGCTGCTCTCATCCCCAAACCTTGCACCATGGGAGCTTACCGGGGCCACACGGTTCCCCTCACTGCCCGGCTGGCTGTTTTTGGACATCTTTGGTGGAATGGCTGGACTCTCAGTAACTGAGGTCTTGGCAGGAGTTGCCGGATGAAATCTTGAGCTGTTTTCAATTCCAGATGCTTGAAAAATCTCTCCAGGCTCAATGGCAGGTGATGAAGCCCCAAAATCAGGGTGAGAAGTGGGACTGATACACGGCCACTGAACTCCCACTGCCGAGTCAGGGCTGCTGAGGAATATTGTCTTGTGATCATCCTCAGTGTGTGCTGTCATTATAGTTATTTTTGCTGCCACCTGGCCGGTGGAGTCCTGGTATTCCTTCTCACCACCCAAAGCCCAGCCAACCTCCCTCCGAGTTCCATCAGCTCGATCCTTGCCAGTGCCAGGGGCCAGCTTCTCCGCTTTTGCCTGTCCGACAACAGCCTTCAGCTGCACCTTCTTCCTCTTGGTGCTCTCGGCGTAGATGGGATCACCACAGGCTGGCGACATGAGGCAAGGGCGCTGTGGCTCTACCAGAGCATGCTGAAGGGTGCTTGAACCCTCAGATCGAGGACTTCCAGTGATAGAGGGGTCTGCAGGGAGAGGAGAGTCCTCCTCCTCCTGACACAAAGCAAAGGCAGCTGCCTTGCTGCTCCCCATGCTCTCCGGGAAGGCGGCAGGCTCGGCTTGGAAAGCCAACTTTTTCTTCTCTGAGCCCAGGGCATAGGGGAGAGGATCAGGTTGGTCTTTCGTGATGCAGAAGGCAATGTTCACAGCTCTGCGCTCCTCTTCGCCAAACTTGACCGCTCTGCCACTCAGCCTGGGGACCTCGGGAGCATCCCGCTGCCTCCATCCGCAGCGAGTGGGGCTCTCCTTCTCGCAGCGGGTACCCTTCCCCTCCGCACAACGTGTCTCCCATGAGACGGAGTGTTCTTTGTGGCAGTCTGTGATTGAGCAGTACTCACCCCCTTCACTTTCAAAGCTGGAGGAGAGGTGACCGCAGTCGCCCTCCGAGGGGAGCACTGCTCCGTCTCTGACTTGTGAAGAAGGGTTTCTGCTGGAGTTCACACTGCTTCTGTCCCCCATGGTGGACGGATTAGGGCAGGGGGGCCGACGCGGCAGGGCAAACTTGTCTTTGACTCTGTCCTCCTGCTTGCCCACCTCACCCACGAGCACCAGGCTGTGGATGGAGACGTTTCTCTCCACTCGACTCTCCAGGCTGCGCAGGCCCACCATGGAGTAGCTAGGAGGACAGCAGGACAAGCAGTCGCTGGGCGAGTTGTGAAGGAAGGGTTTTCTCACACCACCACTGCCAAAGTTGTCGAGGCAGATCCGCTGCGCATCTCCTGATTTCAGAAGGAGTTGTTTGCCAGAAACCATGCCCCAGCTGACCTGCACGGGCCAAAAAGACAAGTGCACTGTCAGGTTGTACATATGAAAAGTGAAAGAGATTTAAACAAAACAAGGGAAAAAAAAAACAACAACGGCAGAAAAGGCCTCTGGCATTCACTGTTTCACCCTGTGCTCACCCCACCAATAACTACCACAAACGTTTTCTATTTAAACTACACATCCCTATTTCCTATTAGCCACAATGGCAATGCAAAATAAGGTATTCTCCTTTCTCTTTCTACGGATTTGCTGCCAGAAACACGTCCAACCTGTCATCTTGCCTGCGAATCACCATGCAATTAAAAATTCAGAGAGGGAAGGAATATTTGCATGTCTCTCTGCTTATTTTCATCTCATTTCACACTCCTGCTCCCAAGCCGCACACTCTGGAGCAGAGACACAGATCATCACAGGTTGGTTATACTCAGTAGTAGGGACTGGGGAGTGGGTGAGGAAATGTATCCAAAAATCTCCTAATTTGAGGGAGATTGATCCTACTTGCCAAGGTAAGAGAGAGAGAGGGAGGCAGAGGGGAACACGTGCCTGCAAAACAACCCCTGTCCCATGGTGGCAGAACTCGCTCCCATAGCACAAAACTCAGCCCGGGGCTAAATCTGATCAAACAGATCAAACCCACCTATGATGGCAGCCTGCACCCATCTGCTCTTTAACCCTAAGAAGAGAAGCAAGAGAGAACAATGGGAAGCCAAGAAGAGAGCTGCTCAATCACAGCCAGCACGCCCTGAGTCTCCTCTGGGGCAAGGGCAGGCAATACATGCACACGTGTGCCATGGGCAGGGTGACAACAGCCCCTGCTTCACTCTGCCTGGCTGGGGCTGTGCTAATACCAACTGGTCAGGGAGGGGAGCGAGCCACGCATCTCAGTTGCAACTCAAACCACCAGAGCTTGCCAGCTTGCAGGCAGGCAGCAATGTCACACCTGGAATGCATTACCGCTCTGGCAAAGGTTGGGAGCCCATGGATCTGGGCTAGGAAGGTAGAATCATAGAACAGTTTCAGCTAGAAGAGGCCTTCAAGATGATCTAGTCCAGCTGTTATCTTAGCCCTATCAACACCACTAAACCATGTCCCTCAGCAAAACATATACACGTCTCTTAAACACCTCCAGTGACAGTGACTGAACCACCTCCCTTGGCAGCATGTTCCAGTGCCTTGACAACCCTTTCAGTGAAGAAATTCTTCCTCATATCCAACCTGAACTGCCCTGGTGCAACTTAAGGCCATTTCCCCTTGTCCTATCACTTGCTACTAGGGAGAAGAGACCAATCCTCGCCTCACTATGATCTTCTTTCAGGTAGCTGCAGAGAGCAATAAGGTTTCCCCTCAGTCTTCTCCAGGCTAAACAGCCCCAGATCCCTAGCTGTTCCTCGTACAACACATGCTCCAAATCCTTTACTAGCTTGTACTAGCTAGTAAAGGTAGGGCACTTTCTTCCTCACTCACAAGGACCATGGATCCAGTCAGAACTGACTGAAACCACACAGGACTTCTGTTCAGTATATCTTCCAGGAAAATAACTTTAACTGGCATCCTTATTTAAAATCCAGAAGTTCCTAAACAAACAACGTATTTTTAAGCTCCTTTGCACATGCCTTGCAAGCAACAGCTCATTCACCTTCAGCCAAAGATACTTTAAGAAGCCAATATATGGCTTAAAAACCTGAGTCAAGACCAGAAGAGAAAAACAAAGGGAAGGAAATAATTTTAACAGATACTCCTAGCACTCTAGAGGAGAGGTAAGTAACGGGAAATCATGCTTTAACTGGATTAATCATTACCTGTGACAGATCTGCATTCATATTCACATCCGCCCACGCGTCAGAAACATCTGAGTTTATCATAGTTGGCTTCACAGCAATTGTTGGCTTTGAGAAGGGGGAAGTATTTACACCTTCGTCTTCCAATGCAGAGCTCTCAGGCTTGGTCCTAACTCCATTCGGGAGCACACCACAAGCTCTCACGTCTGCAGGTGTTTGCAGCCGATGGGAACTCTTTGGGTTGAAGCAGTTTTTGCAGGAGCCGGGCTTCCAAACGTGTTCCACAAAGTCAGTGCACGCAGACATCTTCAAATCCTTATGGCTCAGACCCAGAGCCCTCCACGTCTTCTGCACTGTCCTCCGCTGCTCATTTTGCATTTGCTCGCCAGAGCCACTCTTCAAGATCACCTAGTTATCTGGAAAAGCACAACATTGTCTGATTAGTTCAGTTATGCCCCCAAATGGGAAGATTTTTAATAGGACGGGTGATGGTTACAATTACTCTCCCTTCATCACAAAGGCTTATTGTTTACAAGGCTCTTTCCACAGCTAAGCCCACACAGTCACTTAAAAAGCCTCAACTTCTAAGCATAGCTCTGTAATAGAGAAGACATCAAGGAAGCAGCATTCCTATGTGATTTAATTCCCTGTTTAATGAGCAGGTATAACCAGCCTCGTGCAAGGTTTAGATCAAGGGTAAAGAAAAGAGGTCTTGGAAATAGCTTTTCACAGCCCCACAAGCAGAGCCAGGCAGGAAAAATACCTTCTCTGAAGTGACATCCTCTCTCTGGAAAAATGAAAAAGGCCTGGAGATACAAGGACTAGAACCAGTGACTGTAACCAAGGGGACCAGCAACAACCTTCCTTCACCCAGAAGCACCACTGTGATTACTGCCGTGGTACACAAAAGCTTCTCTCCCACCCAGTGGAACAGAGAAAGGCAATCAGCGAGGCTGGGGCTGGCACTGATTTGAGAAGTGCCTGGCAGAAAGCTCTTATCTGGTTTGCCAGGAGCCACAAATAACAGTGTCAGCTCGCTGAAACGATTCATTGTCTGCGAGGGGAGAAACGTTTTGCTCTTGGATTACTCATAGACAAGGATGCCTTCCCATCTTCCTTCCCCAGGAGGAAATGCCCCGGGAACAAGACATTCCTGCATTCCTGTGCCCACCCCCCCTCCCCGAATCTCCCTGCACGCATGGCCAGGTCTGATTGCACTCAGCCAGCAGCTACCTGGAGCTAACAACTTTGGAGACACTTCAGACGAGGACTCCCACAAAGCTCAGTGGGTTACGGAAGGGAAGATCAGAAAACGCAAATAAGCCAGGAAAATTGCAGCTTACTGCTATGGGTGTCAGGGCACACAAATCCCCGCCACGGCTCCACAGACTCCTTCCTCACCTAAGCTACCTTAGGTCATCTCCCGACCAGCTGACGCCAATACAAAGGCAAAGCAAACTGTGGCTCCTTCCCTGACGGTGTCTGAGCGAACAGGCACTTTTACACCCCAATCCTGACTGCGCAAGAGCACAATTTACCAGCCTGATCCTTCAGTGCTTCCTCTGCACGGGCATAATGCATCACCATCACAGCTATGGATCCTTGCACCTGCATGCACCTCTAAACCAGCCTGTGCCTCTTGTCTCTGGGCTCAGAGATGCCCTGGACCAACCTTTCCAACAGCCACCCTATTGCATGACGAAAAAACAGCGGGTGGGGCAAAGTCAAGGGGTGAGAGCCACTGATCCATAATCACCTGAATTCAAATGCCACTTTTGGGAAGGGAGGCTTTGATCAGCTAAAGCATTAGTACCTGCAGAACAGTTCTGTCTGGCAGGCTGACAAATTAGGATCATGAAAGAGCAAGGAAAAAAGGGAATATCAATGGGATTCACAAATTACATTGGTGCATCTCTCTCTCTTTTTAGGGAAGAGGCTGTTTTAGGTTTTTCCATGGACTTCAGAGAGCCCAAATTAACTGAAGGAAAACAAAACACTTTTGGATGTACTCCAACACCTTCAACAAGATTGCAGGGAAGAAAATCTAAAAAAAAAAATTCTAGCACTGTTGCTTTGTTTCCTCTCAGATCTAGCAAGCAGTGTCCAGCATCACCCAAAGTTGAACAAGTGTCCTGATGAGAGACAGCAAAGACACACAAAAAAAAAAAAAATCAAAGGGAGGAAAGCAGGGACCGGAGCCAGAAAAACCTCTTCGCTTCTGGTTTAATAATCGCCGCTGCCAACTCCCTTTTAAAGACCGGGATTTCCCTTCCTGCAACCGAAGCAG
>NW_009702127.1:0-56351 GCF_000703405.1 Apaloderma vittatum
CCTTGCACAAGTCCAGGAAAATGACATCAATATCTTAGCAGTATTCACCATTTTATTTTTAAAAAGTTAGTTCTATATTCATAAACTCCAGACCATCCCTTATTTTTTGGACTTCTATTTTCTACATAATAATCTGACAGTAGTTCTTCTCTTTGAAAATCTTGTCATCTGAAGTATCTGATTTCTTCTAACAGTTCTGCAGATAGAAATTTCCTTATTCAAGTTTGCCTAAATACACACGAGGAAAGATAAATATAAAATTTAAATTTTGATTTTGTGTGGGCTTACTATATCTCTCATTAAAGTCATTTCAACATTCATTTATTCATCTTCCCAGAATCCTTATAATGTAGACAAGTATTATAATCCTTTTTATAGATGGAAAACTTTGCTGCTGTCAAACAAGTTAGTCACTCACCTAAAAAGTTTTACAGACCTATGAATAGAATATGGACATCCTGCCTTTCAGCCAGGGCTTTCACTTAAATATTATTTTGCCTTTCCTAGTGTCAAAATGAGAGAAGTCTAGAAAGAATATATATGTATGCCTGGCAATATTTCTTCACCTGTGTTACCTATTTCTGAATAAAAAAAAGGAAATTAAAGGGTAAAGTAAAACAAAAGTCTTTCTCTTGAGCCGCAGGGATGGTCCAGATGACCTCTCATTGTTTCTGTCTTCATTGGGAAGTATTAGGAACATATCTGCCAAAATCACCAGATGGTACTGAGGATCTTATGTCCATGCTGTATGTGTTTCAGGATGCTTTGCTTTGAAATATTGCCAATCTGATATCATGCACTGAGTGTCCTCAGCAGCTGGAGTGCTTTGGATATAATTTATGAATGCACCTTTTGGCTTGTTTTACTGAAATGAAATCCAGTTTCTCTGCTCTGAGTCCTTCACCCAATAAGAACCAAAGCCTAGCAAACGAGAGCAGACAGAATATTTGCTTAGTGTGCTCGAGATTTAAGTAAAAAAAATGATAAAATGGACATATCCTTTTCCTTTGTTTTACCTGATAGGCATGAAATATAGTTTGTGTTGTAGTAGGCCACCTTTGGAATTTGAAAAATTGGAAAAGATTTGAAATCCCTCTCTTTTTCCCAATAGCTGTGAGAATAACAGCTCTTGGATTTTGAGCAGCAAATTGTGTGCCTCTCTTCCTACTCCTCACTGGTATCTCTGAGCTGTACAGTACCTGCATCCTAATCTCTCTCCTCTGTAAGGAAGAGAAGTAGCAACTCGGTCTTCAGCTGACTGTATTGGGAAGAAGCTACACAAATAGCTATATAGGCAGTTATGATTTTTTAAAATTTACTTCTTGTTTTCTTAAGGAAAACATTTATAGAATCGAGGAGATCCTAATGCCTGTATTGTTTGATAACATTAGAGTCACCGAACATAGAAAATTAGAAGATTTACCACATCAACAAAATGTTGAAATGGATGATGACTGTCAGGGTCACCAAAAGGAGACAGTGATGTGATAGATTCCCACTCTGAACCACAGAATAGTGGTGGCTGCAGTCCATAGATGACATTACTGCTTTCTTCCACTTAACTCCAAGCTGTTGCTGGAAATCATTCTGTGGTGCCCATTATGAAAGGCTGCACCTTTATGGGACAATAAAAAACATAGCAGCACAACTAAACCACTGAAATCATGGCTCCAAATGAATTTAACTGAACAAGATTTTAACTTAAGACTCAAAACCCATGGCAATATAATTTCTATGTTCTTTTTTCCCTAAACGTACAAAATCAGAAGGAATAGAAATGTGTATGGCAGAACTGTGCTATACCTTGTGCATTCCCCATGTAGGGAGTAAAAAAGAGTAATAACATACCTGAAACTAGGGTCAAGTATTACTTGGTTATGTCCAAAATTAATATTTGATGCAACAGGGAAAAGAATGGAATTACAGTCTACTATCTGTAAATCTTTGGTGTTCAGTAAATGTCTTTTTGAAAAAATGTGGCACAAGAAAAAAGCTTAAGGAATGAGATGCAATTGTCATATGCTGTGCGGAATATTAATTATATAGAAATGGAATACCTTTACTCCTTCAGTGCAATGATTAAGGAACTGAGGGAACTATGGATTTTAAACCCCTATGTAGAGAACAGTTTGGAACCTGTCTGGCTACCTCCTAGGAACGCACATGGGCACACAGTGTAAAGCAAACACAGGAGGTTTCCTCCTGCCATATTTCCCATTCCTGGTCTCAATCAGACAGTCTACACAAACTGCTATGACAAGGGGAGAAAATGGGGCATTTTGGTTTACCATATAGAAAAGAATAAGAGAGTGGCATATTCATTCAGTATTTACATTTCTCCTAGAACAGGTAAGGGATAAACAATACAGAAATTTTCTGCAGTAAAAAGAAAAGAAATCTCCCAGATTTTTTTTTCTCCTTGCATAGGTTAACAGTGCTGTTTCATCCCTATAAACTATAAGCCAAGTAAGAACCTACAATCCAACTCTTCTTAATATTTTTCCCTCTTATTCACGTGGTATAAAATGGCAGAAGGAATAGGATGCTCATCTTCTCTGGATCTAGGGTGAGAGCAGTTCATACTACGAGCTAATGGTAAGGGGCTACATTCTTCTTTAATTTTGTACTGGGTAGAAAAACTTTTCTGAAGCCCTTTAGAAAAAATAAAGGTATTGAAGGTGACAAAATCCAGTAAAACAATGATCTAACCAAACTATCATTCCTATAATGATAACAGCAAAGCCTGAAGTATAACAAAAGAAGCTAACAACCTCAATGTTGGTCTTACAGTATCAACTGTTATCTATACAGGCTAAGTCTGGCACCAAGTCTGAGAAAGCCTGCGCTATTAGTTTTTTTCCAGGAACTTGCCCAGATTTTGTTCTATGTAATTTCAGCTACAGAAAGCTCTACTCTTTGGGGGTGGGCTTAGGAAGTGATAAAAGAAAATGGACAATAACAACCATTATTTATACAGCTCTTTAAGTTTATTCAGGACTGTACAATACGCTGTTATGAAAGCCTCTGGCCAGGAAATCTTACAGTTAAACAGCATGAGCTTGAAACAATATGTTCAGTTATGCAAATAAACACAGAGTGGCTCAAAGGGCCAGATGGTGTTAATCAGCCAAGTCTTACACACTTAAGTGGTACTCAGGCAATTTACAGCAGTTGAGAATCTGCCCCAAGATCCCTACAGATGGGAGGCTTTGCAAAACATCTGTGTTTGCAGCTGTTTTGTGAGAAAGGGATGAGAAGTCACCAGGAGAATGCTGTCCAGGCACACAAGGAAGAGCAAAAGAAATCATTAAAAACAGAAAAAGCAAACAGAGTTCACATAGAGAAAAGGAGGAATTCGTGTAGTGTGACTACGGATGCAGTCACTGTAACATTAGATGAGTTAATATATCATTTTTGTTTGCCAAGTGGTAGTCTATAGCAGAGTCTTTTAGAAGTTTACCGTTCAAAGGAAAAAAGGACAAATCATCATATTTTCTATAGCAGACTTTGTTGTATTTTTTTTTCCCTAGAATATATGCAATTTGTATCTATAAATGTTTGTCAGCTGACACACTGCAGGTAAAATTTTTTTTTAAAAAAAGGGCAAGTGACTGGACCTTTTGTAAAAAGAAAAAAAACAGCACATCCTTTTGGACATGTGGATGCTGCAGCATTTTCTGTACAGAGACTCTCCTAACTAAGCTCTAATGCACATGACAGCCAGAAAGCACCTCAAGAGCTCACATATGCAGCTCTCTGCTGTGCATCCCTCATTATCTCACACAAACTGTTGGTCAACTCGTATCTAGCAGGAAAGAAGCCCTGTCTGGCCTAGACATGTTGAAATGGTGGTGAGGCCACTTCTGGTAGCACCAGGGTTCGACGACTACTGTTGCCACTGAAAGGTCTCCACTGTTAAAACAATTTGGGCTTCCTTTATAGCCCCTTTTTAAATTAAATTTTGCAACAGACATCTCTTGGTAATTCCCTAGTTACTTTTTAATATGTCTCATGGTTGTCTTGCTCTTCAGTTTAATCTTTCTTAGGCAAATGGCCCCTCAGACAGTTTCAGGTATTCCATTCACACACATTGATATTCCCATGTTAGCAGGCATTGTTATCTACACCTTTTTCCCATGCATGGGCTATGCAAGCATCCTCACAGACCCACAGTGCAGGAAAATATCTTGAGATGCTTCATGGCCATCTGAACATCAGCTCCAAATGCAAGGCAGGAACAAAAGGGCTCAGCTAAACCTTGAATTAATAGGCAGTTACTAAGGAACAATGGATAAGTTATTTTGGCTTAGGATTAGCCCAGAAATTTGTATTCAGCTCTACACTGCAACCCAAATTCAAGAAAACTGGTGACAAAATTATTGGGTTTTCAGATCTTAGCCACAAGAATGGCAGTTGCATTGAAAGGCATGACCTGCAGTGAGAGATATCTGGAGTCAGTCTGCTCAGAGAAGGCTGATCTCAAAGTTTAAATATGTGCACAGAGGAAAAAGAAAATCTAGAAAATAAAGACTTAATTTTAGCAGCATGTAGTTGAAGTTAGGAAAACTCAGATTAGAGAAAAAGTAAATGTTTCAGGTTCAAATCTCACAATCCTTTCTCTTTAAACAGCTTTATTCTGAATAACTGGCTTTGAATTTTATAATGCATATTTAAGCATCAAAGTAAAACAATATCCTAATAAACAAGCACTGAAAAAAATCACAATCAAAAAAAAAAGAAAAAAAAACCAAACCAGAAAAAACCCAGATAAAACCAGAACACCCTATAAATTTGCATTCTAATTTTTTTTTCAAATCTTAATCATAGAACTTGTTAGTATATATCTGAGTTTTGCATGGTACAAATATATGCACATAGTTTAAATTGGAGAAATAAAATTATTACCTTAAGTGTATGCAATTCCACGTTACAGTTACTAGAGCTGGATGGAAAATGGAAACAAAGTTTGCTCTGATAACATATGACAGAAAAAAACAACAACCAACCCACAAAAAAACCCTGTTAAAAATTAGAGACTCCTTTTTCTTATTAAATGTAAAAGCTATTGCACTCAGTGGCATGTCATCCACAGAGCTTAGAAAGGCAATCATTGCTAATTAAGAATATAGCTGTTGAATACAAGTGTAATTATTTTAAGCCTCCTCCAAAAATCCTCTTAAGTGAAAAAAAAAATAAAAATTAAAAGTTTGAAGGATCTCAGAAGAAAATATAAAGAATTGATAAATAAATGACATGAGCTGATTTGATTGAGAATAGATTAACGTTAAAAAACTGGAGTGACTAGATGAATGTCACTAAATAGACAGCAAATGGAGGAGGCACTAAATACCTCTAGGCAGCAAAAAAAGTAGTGGGAAGAAGACAAATGCTTGCTTTTTGTTCTGAAATCAGCTTAGTGAAGAAGCTGGGTATAAGCATGGTTGCTATACAACCTCCATCTTCAAGAAAGATTACCTACCTCCCTGAAGTGTAAAAATTTCAGTTAGAGGGGTGGGGTTTTTATTTCATCTTAAATAATACTTTGATGCATCTTCCATTTTCTTTTCTCAATAAATGCACAAACATATCTTTATAAATTATTTTTGTATGGGAACAACTGAGCTCTTTCTAACAGGTGGATGAAGTGAACAGGGAATGCTGGGGCACCTAAAGTCAAGAGCTATTATGTGAAGCCAGCTGTAAAAGGGAAAAGCTTTCTTTTAACTCTGCTGATTAAAGGACGTGATCGCACTGAATGCAGCCACATAAATTCTACTAGTTAAAATCAATAAATGTATGATTTCCTATACCCTTCACCCTTTGAAATTTTAAGTTCCTGTTTCTCAACCCATGAGTTTCCATTCCACACCATGAAGACAAATAGTGAAATGTCTGCTATGATAAAATCAGTCATTTCCCAGCCCACTTTATACTAGTGCTAACAAAAAAAATCTACCTTTGTCTTTAGCCTAAAAAGGGAAGTAGATTAAAAATAATTTTAAAAAAATCAAACTTGAGGTTTAAAATGTAGAGTTAAAAGCAGCACTGTAATCTAATAATTGTTGTATTCACTTTTTTAAGTCAATAACTAGGACTTAGTGAAGGGCAGTGACAGATTCTTAGTCAGTACTTATAGAACAGCAACTGCTTGGCTATAGTGTGGAAGGAAGAGGAGTAAGAAGGTATTGCACAGAACCATAAGTCGTCTTTGCCAGCCACGCTAGTAGTCAGCATACCTCAGAAGTTATAAGAACCTAGAGGGAGTTGTATAGTGTGAGAAAACCAACATAAAGTCACATGGGGACTCTAAAGTGATACTTTTAAGACTTGCTTTTTGTGTGCAAACCTAGACCTTCCTTTGTCAGAATATCCCTGCATATCCTGCATATACGTTCTGTTCTTTTCTTATAGGAGAAATTATTTTCTGTTTTTTGGGCACAGGCACAAATTTGTTCACAAGTGGGCATAAAAATAAACTAGAGATTAGTTTGAAAACTTGTTCTGAAATAAGGATAAAAATTGGGAGGGGTGGGATAGGGGGGAGGAATGTGTAGAAGAGGTACCTTTGGCCATATGAGGAGAGGTAAAGACCAGAGGTCTTCTGCTCATTCTCCAAACTTGGCAGCTGAAGTCTCTCTCTCTGCATCTCTGTGTGTCTTTGTCTGTTTGTCTGTCTCTCTCTCTCTGCAGTGGATGGTGTCTAACAGAGTACTCGAGACAAGATAGTATATTGTCAATAAGTCCCTGATAGATCATATTCGTGTAGACAAAGTGCCACGTGAGTGGCTGATTAATTAGCCAGGCAAAAGAAATAGATTGACAGCCACATACCTGGAAGAGCAACGCTTGCTTACTTTGACAAAAATACTGCAGCAAGGTAAACACCAGGGAGAGAAAATTAATGTGCCTCAAGAACAATATTGGCACAACTAATACCAATAAGTAGATTTCAAAAGAAGAATGAAGCTGAAGATAAGACAATTTTTCCAATAACCTTCAAACAGAGAAGTATTGCCTCTTCAGAGGATCCTCTTTTTTCAAGGTGAAACTTGCTATACTTACGTGTGGGATTATATGAAGCCTGTGAAAATGGCAAATCAGACGAGATGCTGGACTAGAAGACCCTGTGAAGTCCTATACAAAATTCTTTGAGCAAAGGACTTTTAAGTTGAATACAAAAGGGGACTTGCTAACATTAATTATCATTAGATTGTATAATAGTACCAAATTTAAGACGGAGCAATGCATTTGCTTATTACATTAAAATACAGCTGGATAAAGCAGATCTGGGAGTTATCAGCTGGAAATTGTTTTTCAAGATGGATTTTTGATCAGATAAAATTTCTTCAGTTGGGAAAAAATATTCATTTTGAATTTCCTATCAATCTCTATTTTTAAGGTGTATTTCTTCTGCCTTGCCTGTCCTTCATGTCCTGATTACAACACAGTTCACTGGACGTTGTCAAAATGAACTGCTAATCAGTTTCTCTCCCTCTTTTTCATCATGCTTCCCTTCAGGTCAAAGATTAAACTTACTGAAATCTTATTAAGGCATGAGTTATTGGAGGAGAAGAATTGGATTTTGTCTGGAGCAAAGACCTTAAAATGTGACACAAATATGAGTCAGTATGACTGTAAAAATGTAAACTGTATGCAATTTAATTCTAATTTTTCTTGATTGAAAATGAATGCAAAAAAGATAGATTTAATATAGCATTTTGGTGACAATTACAATAATTATGCATAAGTAGAGCTGTGGGATTCTGTTATGAAAAAGAAGGGGTAACATGAGAGAACAGTGATATAACTTTAGGTGCTGCCTGTTAGAAAAGAAAATAATAATGTGTTAAATAGGATTTATGAAAATCAGATTATAAGGCTTTCAAGCTAGGCAGCTTTCCAGAAGTGCAAAGAATAATGGCCCTCTTTATGTCAAAGTAATCAGCTTTTGCACTAACACGGAGTCCATTTACTGACTTTTGTAGGAAACATTCCGTTTTGCTGCCCAACTCAGCTAATTACTTTAAAGTTAAAGGAATAGATTAGTGGAAAATAATCATTCTAATGCTTTCCTGAGCTTTGAAAGACACGGAAACCATCCATCAATAGGGAATGAAATACATTGTCATAGCATTAAAACTTCTTTAAAAATCTCTAAAATAATAAAACTGTGGTAGCAATGTAAATCTGTTTGAGGTCCTGATAAAATTTAGATATAGTTTCAACCAGATAGCCAAGAATTCAAGACTGAAATCTTTCACGGTTAAGGGTTAGACATAGTAAGATGTCAGTATCTCTGCAATGCCTCTGAGCAGAATCCTGATCCCTGAATTAAATGTTCAGGACCCTTCATATAAAGAGAATCAGGAGAGGTAGCTCCTTGAAAACGGCAGTCCACAAATCTCACATATTGAGAGGGAAGGCACTCAGAGCAATGCACCGGGGAATCTCAACTGTGGCTGAAATCTTGCATTCACACTGTTGCAGAACTAAAGCCAAGTGATAACTCTTGATGGAGACCTAAGCTTTGCTTTTCCACCTCATATTTTCATTCTTTACTCTGTCTCAGCCAGAAAGGAGGTTACAATACAATAATTTGAAATCTGGGATGGATTTTTGATTCTCTCTTTTCAGTTACTTGGAAGTATACAGTTCGAGGCAGCTGTCTAGGATCCCTCTAAACACAGGGCAGAGAATAGCACATTCCTTCCACCTGGCTTAGACACCATCTTGGAGATACTCAAAATTCTGCTGGACAAGGTCCACAGCAAAAAGACCTAACTTCCATGCTGATCCTGCTTTGAGCCGAGGGGTCCAACTAGATTGCTTCTGCAGGTCTTTTTCAACCTAAATTACCATCTGACTGTATGACCCGGGGATAGGATAGCCCACAGAGCATCCCCAGGATGGGGCTCTGGATAGAAGCTCTGGAATGGCATATTCCTCTTGCGCTGAAAGCGAGCCAAGATAATGTCTTAGGCCAACTATTTATATGCAAAAATAACAAATTCTGACCTAGTGCGAGTCTTCTCAGAAGAGTATGCAGAGTTAAATGTTACTGTCTGACAAAATGTGGGCTCTCTGTACCCAGGAACTGGAGTAGAATGGTGGAAGCAAACATCTTAGCAAACAGAGTCTACAGATTGCGGGTGGAGAGGTGAAGACAATGACTTCTGCTCCTGGGAGGAGCTCCTCTCTCCTCTCCCACAACTGCTGCCGGAGCACATGTGTTCACTGCTCTCTCAGTTGCAGTGACAGTCAACTTTGTTTTCCAGAACCCCAAACTAGGCAAAATATCTGTGGTTTGGTGCCAAGCGTAGTTTACTATAGCCACAACTGCCTTCTTTGCATACTCAGAGCTGGCCACATGTAAATCCACCCTTAAGATTAACTTAAGATCTCTTTTCCTTTATTGAAGCTGGTCAAGATAATGCAAGTATGTAAATTCACTCACCAAAACACAGAGGGAAGGGATGTTTACAAGCCCAGAATCTGAGTTGTCCTACTCGAGGGAGTTAAATCCAGGAAAGGACAATGGTACATGCTGGTCCTACTCTGTCCTAATATAAAAGGCAGCTCAATGTAGTCCAAGCTCTGTAAGGGTGATACAAAACAAGACTTCTTCTCCAGGTCAGGTCGTGATGATGCCTTCCCTCTGGGCAGTCCGAGCTTGCTCTGAGACCCCTGTCTGAGAAGAACTTCTGCAAGGGCTGTGACACTGCTTTCTAAGCCTCAACCCAGTTCCTTTGGCTGCAGTCTAAATCCTAAGTTCTCTCACCTTAGACTGCTGGAGTGAGGGATGAAATCCTGCTTTTCAGTTCATATGCAAAAATTTTTCAGTATTGAGAGCAAGTAAAGAGATGTCTGCTGTGGCCATGAGCTCTAATGGAAGAGCCTGCAGCACTGAGTGTGCCTGCTGTGCACTGCTCCGACTCACGTGTGGATGTAAATACAGACACCTACTCATCAATTAAAAAATTCTGAATATACACCTGCAGCATAAAATATAGCACTATCTTAAGTGCAATCTCTGGCCCCTCAAATCATCATTTCCACCTCCTGAAGTCTTAAAATAGGCCTGGTCAAGTCATAAAAGGGTTCTGTGGCTACTGTCCCTTCCACGGCTGGCCCAAAACCCAGCCTGTGAAGGTCGAAGGGAATGTAAGGTATAATTAAGACAATAACCATGATGACATAAAAGCTATAAATACTCACAGCGTCTTTCTTACTTATATGTCTGCAGCTGTCACCTACTCTTTCAAGATAAATACTAAACCGAAGTTGAGCACTTAGAAGCTAAGCAAAAATGGAGATTTTGGTGAAGTCTAGGTCATGGGCACTCTATTAATAAGTTAGACTTTGAACTAGCACTTTGCATTTTTTTTTTAATCATTCTAATGACATTTTTAACTTTTTGTTCTTCTTTATAATAGCTTGATGACAGTTTTCTGAGTGTTTCTGAAAGGCCCAAAGCTAATTAGGATCCAACAAAAGTACATTCAAAGGGTTTTTGTCTTTAACTAGCTTTTATAGATTCTCCCTCATTACTCTCTCCAGATTTGTAATGGTTCATGACATTAACTTGGATTCCCTTGAGTTTGTTTCTTCTTATACATTCTAATATTTGCTTAGCTTGTACAAATAGCTCTGATATTTGCCTTGAAAATTCCTCATCCTAAATTAAAATGACCTGCTGATTCTTCATTTCTCATTAAAAGCTTTTAATGGAATTATCACCTGGGTAGGAAAAGCCACACAGTTAAGATAAGAATAACCCCAAGCCTTTACAGAGGTTAAAGAAACTTGTGAATATTTTGAGTTTTTATTCATTTGTCATTTAGATGTCTTTGCAGTATTTTCTGCTTTTAGGAAAGAGCCACAGGCAGTCATACAACGGAAATGATCCTGTCACTGAATTTTCTGAGCTTATTAAACCAGGAAACACTGAAACAAAGAAGAAAGACTGTTCCTGTAAGACAACCAGGAGAATCAGTTTGACAAATTTTTTTTTATGGTTATTTTCATTTTTTAAGTACAAGAAAATCAGAATGTTATGTACTTCAAATCTCTCAGGCTTTTGCAGTTTAGTGGCTTTATATGGTAACTTCACTTACACTATTTATCCGTTTCAGAACACAAAAGACAAACTTCCTTTCAGGCTCTAAGTACTCAGAAATATGTTTCAGCTGCATATTTGCATGCAGTATATATATGTATGTGCTGCAGCAATAGCAATAAATCAGAAGACCCAATCTGAAGTTGCATAAACAAAAAGACCAAGATTACGGGAACATAACCACTTACTTGCTTTGTCTTGGGTTGGTTTGTCATTTTTTTTTTCGTTCTGTGGTCAATTTAAATTTTAGCTGGATCTATAGTCTGATCTAGCTTACTTTCCAGGGCCCTGAGGGCACAACCATCACTCACTGACCCTGCCCAGCTTCCACAGGGAGCTTGCAGCCCTTGTGGTCCCCACACATTACCATTCTACCAAGAGATATCACACTGACACAAGGGAGAAATGCAACCAGTTACAAAGGTCATGCAACGAGGCATTTATTGTAAACACTTAGCATTTACACTTATTTATGAACTTTCAGCCTGACTGCTTTCCATCACTTTATATTATCACCAAACATGACCCTGATAAATGACAGGTAGACAGAAGGAAAAGGTGTAATGTCATAGAAGAAGATATTAACTGATAGCAAAAATGTAAGATTTTATTAACTGATGATCTGAAAAATAAATATGTGGGTTTGTTTCTTTATTTTACATAATGAGTTGATCAAAGTGTTCTCTGTGGTTCTACAGACCGTGAAGGAGGGGGAGCAAAAACAGACACTAGGAAGAGATTTGTGTGAGGCAATTATTTCTAAAATAGCTGTGACTGAAATGGAATAACAAGAAGACAGGCTGGGTTTACAGTAAAGAAAATGAAGAAAATCCAAAAATGAAACAGGAGTCCTTGGTGTCTGCCCAAACCTTAAGGGCCTTGTTATTTCATCTTGGACTAAACTGCTGCTTTTCACTCTAAAATAATGTTTCTATTGTGCTTTTTTTTAATGGTATCTGACTCTATTGTTTTGTCCCATCCCTCATCGAGCAGACTTAATTGATCATTCAGGAGGCTGCTGTTTGGCTCCCTCTCCCTCTCCCACTGCACATGTGATTTTTTAAGCTTTTTGAGTCTCAGTGAAGTCCAATCACTGAGTCTGTCTTCAGGCTTTTAAATATGGTATCTTGAAGGTCCTCTCTTTTAACACCAGTCCTGAGGACTAAGAATTTTAAATCTGACTGCCAGGGTCTTACAACTAATGCCTCTCTT
This sequence comes from Apaloderma vittatum, assembly GCF_000703405.1. Taxonomy (NCBI): domain Eukaryota; kingdom Metazoa; phylum Chordata; class Aves; order Trogoniformes; family Trogonidae; genus Apaloderma; species Apaloderma vittatum. Next base: position 12,329 of record NW_009702127.1, read on the forward strand.
CCAGATGCATACACTGATGGCACTCATTTTCCAGAAGCCCAGGCATGTGATTACTATGATTTACAATACACCTCTCCAAGGATACAGAATAACTGAAGCTCGTGAAAGCCAAGGGTCTCAACATTTTCTACTACTGTTTCCACAACTACAAACAGAACAGAAGTACAGAGCAAAAAAACTGCACACCTTCTTCATCTTCCTCACCATGAATCTTGTATGGAGCTTTGTCAACAAGTCTTCTGAGATGTACAGAAGCACCCTCCATAGCCGCGTCTTGCTCTTCCCTTATTCCCCCTCCTTGCCGTCAGTGACCTTGTAGTCTCTCTGAAGAGGCTAGTGAAACCTTCTTAATTTCATGTCAGTTTTTTCAGATGAGTCTGATCAATCTCAGCAGCTGATCAAAATGTAGAATTCCTTAATCTTGATTGGCTCCCCCCTTACCACATTGACTGTATAGCCTTTGCATTCATCTGATTCTGATTTATCCATATGAAATAAAAATGCTAGCCTATTATTTATCCATATGAAATAGACACGCTAGCCTATTATTTGTCTGCACCCACTCCCAGGTGGAGTATCCTGGGAAAAGTGTTAAATCATTAAGGACAGATAACAAATAGAGTAAGGTCAGAAAGAGAAATGTCAAGGTTATACTGAAAGATTAATCTCATATACTGTATCACACTTTCTATTGCACTAGAAAAACAAAAAATAAAAATCTCCCTTTCTCTTGATGCATTGTGAAATTGAGCAGAAAAAAAACTCCACAGTGGTCACGATTACTGCTTGTAGGTGATCATTAATGAAATGGTGAGTTGAAGCTTATTGCAATGATGAATATTTAATATAACATCAGGAAAGTTAGCAAAGATGAGAACAAATGCCTTGGAAGGGACCAAGAGAGAAGCATTCTAATTCAGGCTACGATTATGCTTGAATTAACTACTTATCTAAATTGAAATGTTCCAGTGGTGTTGTGTTGCAGCCCAAGTCTCTTAAGGGATGTTATCTACACAAGGATCATCAGCCAAGGAGAGCTTGTTTCTCCCTATTGAACAAACCATTGATTTTCCAGGGTTTTTTGTTTGTTTTTGTTTGGTTTGGGGGTTCTGTTGTTGTTGTTTTGGGGTTGTTTTTTTTCTTTTAGAGTATAATAGCCTGACTCCACTGAAAAAAAGGATGGGTCCACTATTATCTTTGCTGAGAATAGGACTTCTCAGCTTCTTACTGAAATTTCAGAAATGTAGTGGGACAAGAACTATTATTTTGGAATATGAGGAAAATAACATTATACAGGGCACCTAGTAGGTCTCAGATGGCTCCCAGCTTGCAAGAGGAGTAAAATGTGTTCTTCCACCTTCAACACATAAGCAAGAGTAGCAACACAGTAGCAAAACATTTTTCAGCCTTAGTAGTTGCTAAGTAGGAGAACTGGGATACACAGTTCATTAAGGGAGGCAGCAACCTCTGTCTCTGAGTCACCTAGAAATGTGTACGAGGTGATAAGGACATGTGTTGTGATCACGAAGTGGATGAAGTGCAGCCTGTGATGAGCTGCTACAAGAGAAGAAGCAAAGGTGGGCAAGAGAAGGAAGCCGCTTACATGTGATTTTGACGTGGCTTGCCAAAATACAGCCCTGGCAGTGCTGCTTTGAAGATTCACTTTATGGGTATCTCCATAGGATTATGGTCTTCACAGTACTCTAAATCTGAATTACTGAGAAATATGAAGTATTATGTACATGGTTTCAAAGTGCCTGTAACCTCAACAAGAGTAAATATAGAAAGGAAAGAGGAATGAATTCACTATCAATTCTTCAGCATTACATTTTGCCTAGTTGTCAAGAAAACATGTTTTACAGAGCTCCCGAACAAAAGCACTGAGGCTGAAAAAAAAATATATGAGAATGACATGCTAGAATGAGAGTCAGTATATTTTCACTTGTGACCTAAAACACAATTGCATGCTAGTTCTAGTGCAGTTTTTAGTCCATTTTTAATTAACCGATTTTTGGCAGTGCTTTATTTCATCTCTTCCTAACATCCTGCTTTCCTAAGTAAAGCCATAGCTAACAATTGCAAAGATAATTTTCTAAATTTAACTCTTGGTTGGTGGGTTTTTTTCAAGTAATTACTGTAGCAGAGGGGATTGGAGACGGATTTTTAGGACAAATATAGAGGAAAAAAGTAAGTAATGTTTAAACTTTCTGGAGGATAAAAGCTACTTCAAGCTTGAGAGGGAGACAGTGATTAAAGGAACTGTCATGGTAGCAGGCAGAGTCAAGGGGTTTAGGGAAGAGGGTGTAACTGATACAGCATAGATCCTTATAAAGATGGAAAGATGAAGATTTATCCAGTAGCAGCTTGGTACAAAGCTGCAAAAGTGGATTTTGGCAAGGACTACGGTAAACCAGCATGTATTTAAAGTTTCTCCATTTCAGATTTTAATAGCAAAATTCTCATGCACCACATATATACAGAAAAAAAAAAGCCCATCTTCTTTGAAACTAAAATTGGTCACTGTTTTGCATGAAAATTTGCAGATTTCGGGTGAGTTTCAAATGAGTTCCTAAAGTTTCTGCTATTTTAATTTTTTTTCTTATCGTTACTGTTTGAAATAATACACTGAAAGAGGGGAGAGAAAAAAAGGAACATTTAAATTTCATCTCCTGCTTTCATTCACCTTTTATCATCATACTTACAATTACACAGGACTATAGCTGAGCTATGCCAGCCATACGTTACAAATATCTGAAATGACAGAGATCATCTTGAAAAGGGTCTTGCTCTTTTAGGGAACAACAGAGTTTAAGTGTGTCTTTAACTGAGGTTAACTGGAGTTGTTGACATTCAATATTTTGAAATTCTACACAAGAACATAGAAGTGTAACAACTCCCATTTGATTTTGAAAACGTGTTTTTAGCTGTACAGTCTTCTCTTACTCCTTTTTACAGGAAATTTTGTGACAACATCTTTGTCTTTGGCATAGGTTTGCTAGTGTATCTATTTCAGGCATAGCTGCATCTGAAACGATAGTAGAAGTGTAAATTTTTTTCAGAAAAATATAGCTTCATGCAGAAAAGTAATGGAAATTAACAGCCCTATAAATCATGTTTTATGGTGGAAGCCAATACCTAGCAACTAAATTTTATTTTTAATTTTTAATCAAGCAGTGACTCAGGAAAGGCACAATCCTTGGAATTTTTAGGCTGACTTTGACGGTTGTACTTAGAGTCATAGAAAATAATCATAGAATCATTAAGGTTGAAAAAGACCTCTAATCATCACATCTGACTATCAGCCCACCACCACCATGACCACTAGGCCATTTCCTGAAGTGCCACATCTACATGTTTTTTGAATACCTCCAGGGATGATGACTCTACCACTTCCCTTGGAAGCCTGTTCCATTGCTTCACCACTTTTTCAGTAAAAAAAACTACCTAATATCCAATCTAGACCTTCCCTGATACAACTTGAGGCCATTTTCTCTTGTCTTTTGCTTGTCACTTGGGAGAAGAGACTAATCATCACCTCACTACAACCTGCTTTCAAGTAGCTGTAGAGAGTGATGTCTCCCCTCAGCCTCCTCTTCTTCAGGCTAAACAACCTAGTTCCCTCAGCTGCTCTTCATAAAACTTGTTCTCCAGAACCTTCACCAGCTTTATTGCCTTTCTTTTGACCCATGCCAGCACCATAATGTCTTTCTTGTGCTGCAATGCCCCAAACTGAAAACAGTACTCAAGCTGTGGTCTCACCAGTGCTGATTACAGTGGCACAATTATTTCCTTACTCCTGCTGGCCACATTATTTCTGATATAGGCCAGGATGCTCTTGGTCTCCTTGCTGGTTAGTGTTCAACCGGCTGTCCACAAGCAGCCCCGGATCCTTTTCTGCTGGGCAGCTTCCAGTCACTCGTCCCCAAGCCTATAGCATTGTCTGGGGTTGTTGGGACTGAAGTGCAGGACCGAGCACTTGGCCTCTTGGAACTTCCGGCTTTCCCCATTGATTGTTCATAAAACTGTAGCCACTGGTGTGGTACAGTATGTGTTCCAGAATGTTCTGTAATGTTCTGTAAATCTGTTCTTTATTAAAAGCTAAAGATTCCAGTACATATCTTATTTAAAATGCCTAAGAAAGAATGTAAGAATGTGAGTGATATAGGAAAATGACAGTCAAAAAGCTAATTCCTCTACTATATGCTTCCAATAAAATGAAGAGCCTCTCACAGGTGACTAGGTGAGGACACTTAGAGGAAAGGTTCTGGTGTTGTGAAAATACTTAAAGTGGAAAAAGTTCCATGAGCCCACAAATGTGCTCTAATTTTCAGTGGATTTTTTATTTTTTTATTTTTTTTCTGTAATTAATCCTGACAAGACTGTAGCTATGATTTTGGTCTAATCATCCCTAACTGGGCATTAGAAAATGTTCGTAACAGGAGTAGTACAATTATCTTCCCTATAAGAAAAAATCTGGTTTTATTTTGTATTTCTAAATTTTAAACATTATTTTATATAGAAATCAAAGGCAGCCCAAGTATCCTTATATATATTTCCTTCAAGAGAGCAAAGCCCATCAGCATTTATAATAAGCTAGTGCTGCCACCTATAGCAAAAGAGAATTTGCCTTTTAGCCTATGTCAAGCACAGTGGAAATCGAGTTACCTTTTGCTGAAAATTTTAAATGAAATCTATGTGCAACAAGAATAATTATTTTTATAGGTTCCTATTCACCAATTCATTTCCTTGCTGTGTCACAGAATAGTTGGCAAAGTCATATAAATTACATTCCTCAAAACAATGTTTTTTACATTCTGTGAATCCCATTATGAGGATAATGTAAAAAACATCCTTAAGTTTGACTTAAATCTTACATTTTTAATTGCATATTTTAGAGGTACTCTAGTGAGTTATCTGGATCTGAGTTCAGAAAACTAATGTTTTCCAAGTTTCACATGTTCTTCTTTAAACAGAAGTGACTTCCATCATGGCCAGTTCTTCAAATTGACAGGCACTAGGCAGCTGGTAGATTTAAGGTGTTTGGAAAACTGATCTTGCTCCTACAATCATTCTGTAGAGTCTCACCAATCCCTGGATATCCTGTTTCCGAACTACAGGACTGTTCTGTTAATGATTTTTTGAACAACAAGCTGACAGGTAGCATGTCATCAAAAACAACTGCCAACTAATAAAACACATTGACATATTGAATTATCCCATGCTTCTGGGAGTGCCAGAGATTTTAAGTGATATAGAAGATATGTTAATACAGACAGTCCTTACTTCCTCAGTGTTGGCACAGATGACTACACTAGTACACTAGTAGGTCTGAATTGAACACGGGGAACGTCAAACCCCTGAGAGAAAAATTTCTTTTATTCAAAATCTGCAGACCAAGTACATCAGTAACATTGCGGGATAGAAATTTTCTTGGCATAAACTTGTCCTTAGCAATGAGATGAGTACCAGTGAGAAGATAAACAAGCAGAGCTTACTACTGAAGAGTTGTAATAGGTAACACAGACTGGAATTGAAAGGAATCAGTCTCCAGTGCAGTGAGAGTATACATATGCTTTATAGCAGGGTGTAAATGGTTTGTCTTAACTCACATGACATTATTCTAAAGCCTAAAATACTTTTTCTGAGCCCTTAGCTGAATTATATATATATATATAATGGCAAATAAAAGAAAAATATCCAGAAAATAATTACGTTATTAATGAGTGCTCACTCATTATTATATATATTTTGCAGGCTAAATATTTGTTTATATAATTAGAATGGATGACTAGAATTTATATATAACTAATTACATATGAAAAATTAAGAGTCTTCCCTGTTCCAATGATTATCCTGCTCTGCCCTTCATTTTTCCTTCCTGTTTCTTAGCCCTGGCGTAGACTGAACAACTGTTTGCATGATCACACTCTGAACAAACACACAGAGACTTGAAACAAAAGCAGATCTTGGAAAAAAATTATTTTTAACTGTATTTTTGGAAGCAAAAACTTTAAACTGGAACTGTTATTGAGTATTTTTTTCTTTCAAAATCATGGGTTTAGTTTCTGTAATACTGTGATAATCTACAATAATTTTCTATGAGTACAGGAATTCTGAATTTCTACAATGTATTCCAAGCCATTATGTTGTTCTAACACAAAGTTCACATAGAGCTATTTACTCTGTAAACAGTCCAATTAATAACAACAAAGTCCATCCTATATGCAGCCCATAAAACAGAAACTCTATTGCAAACCTTTCACGTAAAGAACATTTATTATATAGTTCTTCTCGCAAATTGATAAGATAAGCAAAATGAGACAGCAGGTCTTGTTCAGCAAGGCCCTTCAGCAGATGTCTAATTTAAAGCATGTGAGCAATTGCAAAATCAAAGTACCTGCTTGTACGCATAAGGATTTTGTTGAAACTCCTGCAGTAGTGAGAATTAAGTAAGTGTAGGATGCCATAGCAACAGTAACTCAGAAAGCTCTTTCTCAGGAAGGAAGAATTCACAGCACTTTTCCATATTTAATGCAGGTTGCTCTGTTCATTTTATAAATGCAATTTGCAAGAAATTGAGTAAATCTTTTAATTAGGGTGTTCAAGAATAGTGTTCCCCAATAGTCTTGAGTTCTTAATGTAGAACCAGGAGGTGATAATCATTCCATTGACTTCATGCATTAATTATAAAACAAGAGAATAAAGAAGTTACTGTTTCTAAGTAAGTAAGCAAGGTACATCAGCTGACCAGTAACTGCCATATTAATAGATTTTTAAGTCTCAAGCTTGTCATCAGTTAAAAGAAGTATTAGCACAGAATGTTCCTTGGAAATCTGCAAAATCTGGGAAGGCAAGATGCTCAATGTTCTCTTAGAAGTGACTGAAAGAGCACCATGACTGTGCATCATTACTGCTCTTTCGTGAATACTTGTGTGGGAATAGAAAAAACACAGTTTGTAAGCTTGTTCATGACAAATTCTTTTTTATTCCTGAAGTCAGAAACATACTTTTGCTTTGCTGTCCTTTGGGAAAATTGCACAGGAATATAAATGTTATCTTTAATATGTATTGCAGGTGATCTATTTTTCCCAAATCATCTAAAGAGTTTTCATACTTCCTCTAGAATAAATGGAGAGAGATGGGAAACTTCAGCCCATCCATATGTCTCAGATGGGATGACATCTTTCTTTTCCTGTACACCCATTGTTGAAGAAGATTAGATGACCATCTAAAAGTGAATGTCCAAATTTTAGGACAAAGCAAAACATGCAGACGTCGCATTTAGATGTTGCTTTAGTCATTGCTCAGCCTTTATATTATTGTTATACCTGTGCAGAGAAATTCTTTGACCTCACTGGGACTTTTGTGCATGTATGAAAGCTCAGTAATAAGTGTAAGATTTATATAGATTACCTTTTTATTTGTGGCATTCTCTTAAATATTTTGGAAACAGTATATTTCGATGGTATTAATTTCATGTATATGCAGGAAAATTAGCGATCAGATGGGCTATTGGCTAGACAAATCTGGTCAAAATGAACATGGTTTTGTTAATATATAAGCAATAAAGACTACGAGGAACAACGTTGTTTTTACTAACAAAGAAACTAACAATGTACTTGTGTGAAATTAGAGGTTATCTGTGAACATCTGAATGGATAGAAGACATGAATAACATCACTACCACTTTTCAATACATTAATTGGAGAAAGCTGTCATAATGTCTTTATTTTTGCAGCCAATGTGCTATTTTCAAGATCTTTACATTTCCTCTTTCAGCAGTTGCCCACACAATTAAATAAGAAATACATGTGAAAAGGTGTTAATTTACTAACGATGAGATGTGAAGTTCAAATCAGAATTACATTCAGGTGAAATTAAAACTGAAATAGTAGACAATATGATAAAATGAGCTTAATGGCACTGTGGTGCAGGAAAAAGGAAAAAAATAAGGAAAAAAGAAAAAGAAACACTGCATTTAGCTGAATTAAACCCAGACCTGCAGAGATTTGTGCAGATCTGCTTCCCTTCTGACATGTGGGAGTCCTTTGACTCTCCATGTGATTTGAGTAAGCATGAGGAGTTATTCATTGCTTCAGAGCCTTAAAGAGTGCCTTTGTTCATATTTACAAGTGCTGTTCACTCCTCAGGGGTACTGGCACCACTTAAGTCTTCAAAATATGTCCCAAATACTGTGTAGAGCTAGACAGGATTTTATTAGAGAAGAACTGGAATTTAGCTTTATTTCTGCATTTGTATCGGACAAAATGATTTACCCCACATTTCATAAAACGAGTATTGTCATGTTGATTCCATTTCCACTGAGGATGAATCTTCATCTAAAACTCCCTCCACTATCTCCTTGTACAAAAGCTAACTTCACTACAGTTTTGAAACTGCACTAGATACATTTTGTTAAAATGAAATAGAAGCTTCAAATCAGTCAAACTTAATACTAATTTGAAAAGTGTTGCCCCTCACCATGAAATAGAGGAGTGACTTGGAAAAATTCCTGCTTCTGTATATTAGCATGAGTCTTGTCTTGCAAAACACAAGGGGTTTATTTATTTTAAGAACTGTTCCAGTGGCCAGCATTTCTCCTTTCATAAAGTGCTTCCACTCTGTACCAAGATGCGGGATATCTGTCTCTCCTAGGCTCTTTCATTCTTGCCAGACAAAGTTTGATAGTGCTTACATGAAGGTGTAACACAGAATTATATCAAACAGTAATTAAGATTAGGGACATGAATTGCACTTGACACAGTCTCCCATAACACCCTCCTGGAAAAGCTGGCAGCCCATGTCTTGGACAGATGTACCCTTTGCTGGGTAAAAAAATAGTTGGATGACCGGTGGTGGTTAATGGTGCTGCATCCAGTTGGCATCCAGTGACCAGTGGTGTTCCCCAGGGATCAGTACTGGGCCAAGTCCTGTTCAACATCTTTATTAACGACCTGGATGAGGGGATTGAGTCTACCCTCAGTAAGTTTGCAGATGACACCAAGCTGGGGGGGAGTGTTGATCTGGTGGAGGGTAGGAAGGCACTGCAGAGGCACCTGGACAGGCTGGGTCGATGGGCTGAGGCCAATGGGATGAAGTTCAACAAGACCAAGTGCCGGATCCTACATTTTGGCCACAATAACCTCCTGCAGCACTATCAACTGGGGGAGGAGTGGCTGAAGAGCAGCCTGACAGAGAGGGATCTGGGAGTACTGGTTGATAGCTGGTTGAACAGGGGCCCCAGAAAGCCAAAGGCATCCTGGCCTCTATCAGCACCAGTGTGGCCAGCCGGAGCAGGGACGTTATTCTGCCCCTGTGCTCAGCACTGGTGAGGCCTCACCTCGAGCCCTGTGTGCAGGGCTGGGGCCCTTCACTGCAGGAAAGACCTTGAGGTGCTGGAGCAGGTCCAGAGGAGAGCAACGAGGCTGGGGAAGAGACTGGAGGGAAAGTCCTGTGAGGAGAGGCTGAGGGAGCTGGGGGTGTTTAGCCTGGAGAAGAGGAGACTCAGGGGGGACCTTATCACTCTCTACAACTGCCTGAAGGGAGAGTGTAGTCAGGTGGGGGTCGGGCTCTTCTTCCGAGCAACCAGCGACAGGACGGGAGGGCACAGCCTGAAACTGCGTCAGGGGAGGTTTAAGTCAGATCTCAGGAAGCACTTCCTCAGGGAGAGGGTGATCAGACAGTGGGATGCACTGCCCAGGGAAGTCGTGGGGTCACCGTCCCTGGAGGTGTTTAAGGAGAGGCTGGATGTGGCACTTAGTGCCCTGGTCTGGCCGATGTGGTGGTGTTGGGTCATAGGCTGGACTTGATGATCTCAGAGGTCTTTTCCAGCCTCAATAATTCTGTGATTCTGTGATTCTGTGTCAAGGATCAAGTTTACAAACACAGGTAGGTCTGTTAACTACACTACTGAGGCCCTGCCTGGCCTCAGGAACAATATTGCACACTGAATAGAGAAATAGAAGGGTATAAAAGTCAAAGTTGTCTTGAATCACAGGAGTCAAACACAGTGGTGTCCTGATCATAATATGAGAATAATTCTTTTTTTGGCAAGTAATTCCCCAAATGTATCTTCCTGAAACTTTACATATGTAGTTGTTCTCCTCTAGAAGTCATAATATCAAGTAATATCTGAGTCTGCTGGAGCTTCTGGAGTCCAGTCAGATACTGCTTGAACCAATTTGTTGTTGCATAAAGGACACATGATAGGTATTTGCAGAACTGGCATCTCTGCAGAGAGATCATTGTTGTCTTTAAATAAAGTCTGTTTTCCCAATGATATTTTATTTTGGAAACGTTCAACTTACAGCTCCTGTGTGAAACTCAGTAAGCTATATTTGTCTTTAAAATAACACAGACAATTGAGAAAGTTGCTGATCCAGCAAAACCTATTTTTGATGATTGGATAATTGCAGGCTGTCTTTACTGAACAACATATACTTGAGAGTTGAAAGGACAGCTACACATATATATAAACCTCAAAAATGCATATTTAAGGATGAAATTCTATTAAAAAGTGAGTTTAAATTTCCCAGTTTGAATTCCTCAGTTTCATCAAGAGGTGGCAAAACATTATTAAAATAATTAGGATTAAAGTCTACTCACTGATATTATTTATTTTTAACCCAGTGTTTCTATTTCAGGCCTTCAAGAAAAGCAATGAATTAAAATTTAATGCAATTAAGGAGCCTCTCCACTAAATCTAATTGGAGTCTCTACTTAATTCATTGCAGATCTGACCTGCAGCATCTGCTTGACCCTACTTGATTTCAGGTACCCAAATGAGGCACTAAAACTTAAAGCATATTGTCTGTAACTCCTTAACCCTTCAAAGAAGATACTCGCCCAATTTTTGTATGCTGATATTCCCCCTGCACTCACTTTGTAATGACTATGCTTGTATCTTAGGTAGATCAATTAGCTGTGTAAAACTGGATGGGATGAAACTTCTCCTCTGATTCTCCCGGCTTCACCACTTATTTCAAAGTGCCAGAAATGTGCTTTAAGGGTGTGTAAGTCAAACCTTAAGACTGACAATACAATTGTCACAATAGCAAAAAAACATACTGCTGTTGCATGGGTTTCCTGATATTTATTCTACGTGGTTAAGTAATCATATTCAAATATTCTCTGCCTATCAAGCCAGAGAGAACAAAATTTTTCTTCTCAAAAAGGAAAAATAGGAGACTGTCATGTTTAGTGACTTCAAATCTCCTGTGTAAGTTAAACCTTAAGAATGACAATACAATTGTCACAATAGCAAAAAACATACTGCTGTTGCATGGGTTTTCTGATATTTATTCTACGTGGTTAAGTAATCATATTCAAATATTCTCTGCCTATCAAGCCAGAGAGAACAAAATTTTTCTTCTCAAAAAGGAAAAATAGGAGACTGTCATGTTTAGTGACTTCAAATCTCCTTTCTACAAACTTGGCTTTATATTTTCACATCAACACAAAATGAAAACAGAATATGAATCACATTATTCTTAGCAGACATATCTTAAGATCGTAAAATCATGATGTCAACCAGCTGTCAGGAAAGATCTGATAAAGCCAAGAGGTCAGAAATACACAGAGGATTTTGTAACATGCAGCACCACCGACCAGACTTTGTGTAATGAGAATTGCTATTTTTCTTGTTAGTAAGCTCTATGAATTCACTGTGTAATAAATTTTTTTAAAAATGAGAGAGGAAATGCCATGGATTTTCGCTTCTTGATCATAAAAAGGTAGGCTGATATTAGTATATATATGACAATACGTGAGAATTGAATATTCAACCTTTGTGTGCTGCTTGCATGAAGTGTAGCAGATATTTTAATTATTTTATCCTTCAGGTTAATATATATCCACAACAAGAGTAAAATAAAATTAATAAGACATACATTTATTATCTAGATTAATCTAGACTCAATCCTGCAAACATTGTTTTCATGGCATTTAGCTTTCATATAATTTAATTGGGACATGAACTCAGAAGTACTTGACAAACAAGTGAAGTTAAGAACAGGTATGTATAGGTTTGAAGACTGAAACACTGTTGGCAGGGTCAAGCATCTTTCACTCTTTAGATCTGTGAGTATATGTTATTGTCACAAAAATGTATAGATTTTCCAATCTGAACACTTTTAAAAACAACAAAAATATCCATAATAGCTGATATATGATAGTTAGCGAGCTCTACTCTAAAATCAGAAATGAAAGAGTATCAAAATAAAAAAAAAAAATCCCTCTTCCAGACATCTGGCAAATGCAATGACTTTTAAACACAAGGCATCATCCAGATTCTCGTTCAAATCTCATTGGTACATAAATGTGAGTTTAAATCAAACTAGAAAGTCAGTATCCAAAATAATTGACATAAATAATGATCCATTATCTGAGGGAAAGATATATATTCTTTAAGGCATATATCAAGGATCTCTGGAAATACAGAACTATTATTTAGTACTTCAGCACTGAAATACAACTTAAGCACTCATGCAGCTATTTGTACCTTGTCAATTATTTTTACACATGTCTCAAGCTAAGTAGATATATTTTCAATTCATCAGTTTCGGAAAAGAACAGGTCCTACAGCTGACGCACTGGTATCTTCTCTGTCAAGCACATGCCATTCCATAGGCCTATCGTAATCCTCTAGTCAGACAAGATATTGATTTCTCTGTTTTAAAGCAACCTTAGATATTGTAGCTTAAGGGTAAAAGTGTCAGAATTATATTATCTTCAATGCATGCTTCTCAAGTATTTCAGAGCAGCTATGAAATATGTTACAAGTTATAATTCCCCAAATGTAAGGATATGGAATAAGGAATAAGGATAAGGAATGTTTGCTGAATTAAGGCCCAACAGTATATTGTGAAATATCCTAAAATACAGCCTCAGCTGTTGCAAAATTTTGTAATTCTTTTATTAAAAAAGGAAAAAAATATATCAGAGCAAGTCACAGAATAGTGCATTAGTTGACTGTTGTTATTGTCCTTGGATGTGTCTTCAATAACTTGTGCATATCTGATATGTCACTAAAATCACATCATAAAATGGCTTCAAATTCTTAGGCAGTGTGCTTTCATTCTTTTTCTTGACATAACTTTCTAATAAGTTTATGGAAAAGAATTAAGAGTCATTCCTAACAAGAGTAAGTGGAAGAAAGTGATTCAGCTCAGCACATGGAAAGAATGTGCTTAACTAACTGTAAGACAGCAGAGTGGTCACTGGGAAGGTTTGAAAAGTGGGAATTAGTCTGCAAAAAAACCCATCATTTCAGAAATGCAACTAGAAGCACTGAACATGAAACTTTGATAAAATTATGGTCAGCAGTTACCCACACAAGATTTTGTCAAAGATGTATATTCTTTTCTCAGTCAATGGAGCTATATATCAGCTATGAAATAATTATTTCAGAAATAATTTAGAGTATAGAAGAGTACATCCAGTGTCAGCAAACATCAGTGAAAATAATACATACTAGATTGTTTTAAGTCGATGCTCAGTAGCTACACTCTTAGTAAACAGGCAATTCACATGAGGTCATTTTCTTTATTACTTGGCTTAGTCTCTGAAGTGCCACTAACTAGCAAGCAGTATTTAAAGCAGTCTGACCTAAAACTGTATTTTTCTCCTGCAGATGTTTTTAGAACACTTCAGTGCAGGTGAAGAAATTGACTGTGGTCATGTTTTCTAGTTTGGGAAAAAGGAGAGGAAAAAAGCAAAAAAAAAAGCAATTTGCTTAACCATAAAGGAAATGTATTTATATTAATACATGTCTCTTGAATAAAAACTGATGTCACTGGTCTTGTTGTCAGATAAAAAGACAAGTTTTTGTCAGTCAGACTTCCTACTCTACTCTTTCTTCCCTCTGCTATGCAGTACTTTCACCTTTTAATACAGCATTTTGCTCATCCCATCTATATACCTCATCAAAATCTGTTCTTGCAGAGAGGAATGCCTCTTCCACTTTCTGTCATCAAGGTGAAGAAATGAGGTACAAAGATAGCCCCTACTTCTACTCAGTTTGTCATTGTTTAAATGACTACACAAATGAAGACAGCAGAAAAACAGTTCTAATGTATTATCTTCTTTTGGAGCAAATGAACACAGTCTCCAGAAAATAAATTATTTAAAGGACTTTTTCCACTGAAACTCTGCTTTTTCATGGATATAAGTTTCTTTGTTGCAGACTTTGGTTAGGGAGATGTACACAGTCTGCAGAAAATAAATTATTTAAAGGACTTTTTTTCCACTGAAACTCTGCTTTTTCATGGATATAAGTTTCTTTGTTGCAGACTTTGGTTAGGGAGATGTTAAAAGCTATGAGTTTCAAAAGACCTAAAAATTCCAGAAAATTCTATCCTGCATTTTTTCCACTGTTAAAGGAAATGACAATTTACTTCCAATTTGCAGTTGAGGGAAGTGACTAGATGATTTACAGCTAACAAGTATGGAGAAAAAACTGAAAGTACAATTCATTCATTATCTTGGAAAATCAGGCTACACATGACTATGACACTGTAATTCAAATATACACAGGTTAAAAAAAATTGCTTCATATTACTGATGAATTCAGAATAAAATGTAAGCTTCTGCACACTGGAGCATGTCTCACAGTTTGCACCAGACACAGACAGAGGAGATAAACACTTTAGAAGTGAAAAGGTATTCCATATACCAAAATGAGAATGGAGGAAGGTCCATTAATGGATGAAGGCAAAAAATTGTAAAAAAGAAGTACGAAAATAGACTGTCTTAACTGGAAGCAGAGATTTAGATAAGCATAGCATCACAAATACACTTAAGAACTGAGAAAGAGGCATTTGAACTGCACATGGAATGAAGGAAAAAAGGAAAGAGATCACAGAAGAGTGGGATGGAATTGCAATGGTAGGGATAAAAGCAAAGAGATAACTGAAGAAGGAAAAGTAAAAATATATGTAGAAAACCTAAGAAAAAATGGCATGGTGTTAAGGATTTTTTTTTGTTATAATAAAAGGGTGACAGACACTATCTGGTAAGTAGATCTTCTGTGAGGAGCAATTATTTTAGAAGAAAAAGCCAGCTTTAAAAAATAACTTGTAAAAGTTTCTCATTGCCTTATTTTTGAGAGCACAAAGTTACAAAATATCTTTGATAAATTAAAGGGATTGATCTTGTTTTCTAGACAATCCAGAAATAACAACTTGATGCATGATTACGTTTATATCTTTTGCCATTACTAAGACAGTACATTTGACACAGTAGATTTTGTGAAACAAGTCCAAAACAATCAACCAACCAAAAATACCACAGACTGTTTAGGATATGCTGTGGAATTGATTGGAAGTATGTTTGTGTCAAGTTATGAAATCCATCTCTTGTGGATTATGACATTTGAGACACTGAGCCAAAAGCCATTAAGCATCTTGTCTCTTCTGCAAACCACTGCCGGAAAAAGGAAGGGATGGAGATGGGAGATTTCTTCATAAACCTGAGTTAAGCACCCAGAAATGGGCACAGTGGCATGGGGGTGTAATGACATGAGAAGTCTTCTTGTACTGTAAAAAATCCGGTGGTAAGGTTACAGAGGAAGAGATTCACAGCATACCTTGGTACGTTCTATTTACTTCCCTTCTCCAAAAGTTTCTGAGATGTCTTCATACCTTCCTGAACCCTCTAACGCTCTCCTGTTTCACCCACTCGCTGCTCAGTAACACGAAATTCATGGTCCATTGCTGCTCAGTACCCCTGAGTACACTTAATTCCTGCCAGCAAGCCTGCTCTAGTGTGGGCTTCCCTCTCCTCAGGGTCACAGGTCCTGCCAGGATCCTGAGAAACCTCAAGCTAGGAAGATGTATCTTGTTTCTTTTTTCTGTGGGGCTTGGAAGTAAGGAAGGTGTGTGAGGGAAAGCACCAACAAGAGTTTGCTGTCCTTTCAGAGAGAAAAGAGCTGTCCTAGCTTGCAGAATGCTTATTTCCAAATTTTGAAAGGCAACTCCTTAGCTTGTATGTTCTTTCTGTTCCAGTAAGTGCATTTACCTGATACTTCAATTTCTGTAATGCTCAGTAGGATATTAAATCCATTTTTCTTCTCATGTTGTCCAAAAAAGAGGATTTGCACTAACTCACAAGACTCATCTCTCAGGATTATTTATTGATTGAGAGTTGGATCAGAACTGATTTGATTTTATACTGAACCAGAACCTTGAAAATACAGTCACTGAATTATCTTTTGATGGTGCTGTTGAAGTTTTTATTCCATTTCTAAACCAATGTGATGGAATATCCCTGTTAATAGTAGCCAGATGTTTTATAAACTTTTGGATCATCAGCATTTTCATTTTTCAGTTCTACTGGCTTGCAGAGTTGATGCTGCTGAAACATTTGTCATTATTGTTATTGTTCTTCTTATTATTTTTAATAAAGGAAGCTTCTGCTACAGGAATGAAATTCTGTGATCAAAAAGTCTCTAAAAGAATATCTAATGAATTCAGCTGCTGACTGAGAGTATGTGAGCTATAGATGTGTCAAAGGATTAAGAGGAAGGCAACGGCGCTTGACTTCCCTGATTCATTCAGTGACAGATGTTAGATTCAAGGAGGAGGGGGATGTTAGAAATAAGCATTTATTTATTCATTCCGCAGTCTCCTGCAGCAAAAAAATACAGTAGTGACACTGTTCACCCACAGTGAGCAGCTTAGAAATACCAATTTATGATAAAAAAAAAAGAAGCTGATTGTTCTGTTAACATGGAAACCTTTCATAGCACAATAAAGGAAAAAAATCATCTAGCTCCAGGGCCCTACTGGCTACACAGTGTGACACATATGACAGCACATTACTGCAAGTTTTATTTATTCCAACTTGAAGGTCAGGATCACAGATATTTTTTTCAGAACTCCAAGCCTAGAAGTCATGCTGACCCTTTTCAGAGAGTTTATTGTGGCCCAGTGTATTAGAATTCTCTATAAATAAAACCAGTGATTCTTGGCAAAAGGGTGTATTTTATCCTGAATGTAGATGTCACATCTAGATGAATGACCCTCTCTCTTTTTCAGTCTCTTCCTGGAATTAAAGCTGCCATAGAAGGTGTCATTAATAAAATTACATCAGTGCAAGATCAATTATAATTCCCTCACTCTCTTCAGTCTTTGCTGAGCCAGGGGAGGATGGTCACGTGACTTTAGCATTCAGTAGCTCCTTCCCTTTCTGTATTTTGGAGATCAAATATCCCCTTCCACTGTGCCACTGTGAACAGTTATGATCTTGGTGGGGGGAGGAGGAGTGTGCATTTGGATGAAAACCTTTCCACCACAATCATTCAATATTCTTTTTTTTCCTTAACATATTTTTAAGAGATGAACAGTTGTTTTCAGAGAGAAAAATCTTCAAATCTTACATCTCAGTCCTTGCATGAGCCTTTCCTTTGCTGGCCAGCCTTGCTCTCATACTCATCTAAGGACCCCAGGGAGGCTGTGGGGGTACCCGCTGGCTGGTCTGGGATGAGAGAAGCTTGGGGGGGCAGCTCATGGTCACCACCAGGTACCGCTGGCTGCAACTCTGGGAGTGGTTGCTGGTGGTGGAATGCCATGTGAGCTGTGAGCACCCATGCAACCTCCACTATAGCTCTGAGGCATGAACAAACAGCCATATCAAATCTGCAGCTTCCAACAGTCAGGGGAGATTTGTAATTGTCTATCTGCTTAGGCCCTTATGCTACCACACAGCTATGATACAGGTGATAATGACAACTATGATCTTCTTTGCTCTTCCTTCCTATCTCTCCTCTGTCTTCTTTCACCAGCTGAGAATGTGTAAAGGTGCTCCACTGAGGGCCTGCCTAACGGAACACGATTGCTGCATTTTTTAAAAAAAATAAATCAATTTATTTTCCTTGGGATCATCAAAATCAGGCATTTGATGCCTCTCCATCAGAAAGTGCCCATCTTTAAATACATCCTTATGAATGTGTTTTCTTACAGAAAATCACTATTTTAAAATTCAGGCAACATCTGATTGTATACCTGATTATTTCTTTCCATTATTCTTGGAGGGCCCATACAATGGCTGTCTCCTGCTAGCGATGTAGCTTTATTGTTCAACAAAATTACATCATTTGCTATGCAGTTTTATGCATTCATTATTCTACCTTTTGCTCTATAGCTTTATATATTCATTAAAGTTCTGTGAAACACACTATCAAAATGTCAAGCACCTTGTTCTGATTCACGTCTGCTCAGCAGTCAGGAATTAGCTCTAGAAAACCTTCTGTGAACTTTTAATTGCAACTGGTACAAACTTTGTGCTCTCCCTGTCTACAACCATCTTTTGATATTGTTCTGTGATGTATTTGAAAATTGAAAAGCTGAAGCTTTTCTTTCTACAACAAATCAACGCAGTTCTTTCCGTTTCCCTGACTGGCTGGAAGTGCTGTCAGTGCCCTTGAGGATCAATTAGAAATTACTTCACTTCTGTGACTCAAGAAAGATAATCCGAGCTCTTTCTCTAATGGGGAAAAAAAAAAAGAGACTAATTTATCTTAGTCTTTCCTTCTGTGTTAACCAGCGCTATGAAGAGTTTTATTTTGCATTTCATGTCAGAGTAAGCCCACATGCAGTCGGTGCAGGCCTAACCCTGGACTACATCTGACCCATGAGCAACAGAGCATCACTGACAGTGTGTAACTATGTGACATACCAGCATTGGTGTATGTGCAAAATCCCATGTCTCTCATCCCCTAGTATAGCTTTTTATTTTCAACCTCAGTGTATCTCATTAGCTACATTCATCTTATGTGAGGAAAAATATCTGATTTGGACTTGGTTGGCATTTCTTTTGCTGTCCAGCTCTGGTCCATCCAGATCTCCTCTCTAGCGTACCATTGCATAGCAGAAACTCAAAAAGTGTGTTTTTCTCAGGGACGTAGCTATGTCACTGTACTCTCAAACTCCATTTTTTAACATCTCATTGCTTCCAGACCTCTTATATACAAAGTATTCATGTTAGTGATGGGCTTCATATATCCCCAAGCATTTAACTCATTCTGGCCAAGACTGCCGGAGCCCTGTGGCTGCAACGCACCTGCAGACATGACTCCTCAGAGCTTTGACTCACAGTTTATAATGCTCCATCTGTGGAGACTTAATATGTTACTGGATCCAGATGTCTTTCCATCATTCTGGTACTGCTTAGCCACTGCATATCACAGGCTGACACGTCACCTTAAACCACCAAGTTTATTTCATGTTGTTACACTACCCTATGAAGTATGGTCACTAAGAGAGCACTTTCTTTCCTTTTGTTTCTGAGAAGAACAGAGCAGAAAGCTAGAGGAGCAGAGAAGGGTGACACTTTAAACTGAAACAGCATGAATCTACAAATACGGTGACAGTCTTCAGTTTCAAACTTTATCTAGTGGGCTTGTTAGCAGAGTTACATCCTGTGAACTTTTACCATGTCAGATCTTGCTTTTTCCTTCTTCACATTTCTCTGCTTTACAATATATATTTCTGTTCTTTACTTTGTTATTTTTTTTTTTTCCATTTGACTTTCAGTGCAGCTTGTGACCTGAGTGGGCTTCTGAGCACATGCTCAGACATGTCTATAATTTGACAGTGAAAGCTAACCTTTGATAGTTCAGCATTAGCAAACATGTGCATGACTACTTCGGACTGAAATGGCTGCAGGGATGTGATAAATTGCACCACGCTAAGGGTATGCTCCAATTAGAATTTTATTAATTCGGCAAGCAAGGCAAAAGCAAAACAGCGCTGGACGACAGGGGAGTCTCCGCTCTGCAACTGCTGCACATCCCTGATTTCCACACCCCCTTTTATACAGTTCTGTCTCCGGCTGCTGCGTCTGATTCGCCGTCCTCTGTACACGTGTCTGTTGTCGCTAGGGGCTGCTCTCCGCCCTGTGGTGGTTTCCCGCGGCAAACTCGCGGCTTCCTGTAACTTAAGCAAACTCAGTAATCATGCAACTTCAACAGCAACTAACCACATTCTGGGTTTTAGTGAACACCTGGAACTTCCTGGGTTTTAGTGAACAAACATCAAATTGTTGATAACAGGGATAACGTGTAGAATTTGTCCTCAATGAAATTAACTGCAGGCTTGACCACTGATTTCAGTGAAACAGTTTCACTCTTAATTTTTACAGATAATTTCACTCAGGAGCAAAAAGAGGACACTTGTTAATATGGTCTTTCTGAGCCCTTATCTATGGCCAGTAAGTCTGTTTCCTAAATCAGTTTCACCCAGCTACCTATCACGTAGCTACATTCTCTGAGAGTTGGATGACTGATCCTTTTTATTAATGATCGAAAAGCTAGTGACTCAGCTCTGACACTGCTTTCTGACCAATACTAGGTGTTCTACAGCCCTTGAAAGAACTGGCTAAAGAAAGTAAGATCCTGTACATCAAATGCTAGCTTTTCTAACTGTACCATGGTTATTTTGGAACAACACAACGGATCAACAATGGTGTCTTAAGGAATGAAAAAGAAATCTCTGGGCAGAAATTTACTAATTTCTGCTGGAAATTAGTAAACCATAGAGAGATATGAAACACAGATGGAATTTATGATAGGGCATAAACACCCATAAGTTAAGTAGCCATCCAGGAAGTATAAATGAAGAGTGTAATTATCCTTTGTTGTGAGCAAGCAGATTATTAGAAATAGCTGCTCAAGAACTCTATCCCAGGAAGAAGGGAACAGTTGGATCCCTAGAAGAGACTTCTGTGGTACACATTGAAGAAAACTTCGGAAACAGAGATTGGCAGTCATGGAAAACAGAAAACAAACCAAGGAAGGCAAAGCTTTCTCAGACTAAACACAATGTTTCCACAGTAACATCTGCAGCAGATACTTCAGTAGAAGACATTACAATATTTGAGAAAAGAAGTGCCCTCCATGTAGAGAAGCCCAATATATATATAATTGTTTTTCATGCATATTATTACTTTAAATTCCTGAGTTACAACTGATTAGCAGAGATTATTGCAGGTGAGATGTCTGCTCTGTCAGAAGTGGCTTCCGTTGATCCGAGCTGTGTCTGGTGGTCAAGCTTCTTGTGTCAAACCGACAGAGTAGAACTAGCTCTCCTGCTGTGAAGTTTTTATCTTTCAACCCTCCACCTTCATGATTTCTAGAACAGTTTGAAATACTGTCATCTTGAAGCACTTGCATGCTTCAGGGAATGAAGACCATGAGAAAGGAAGGTGTACAATGAGCTCATCTCATGGAGGAACAGTAATGGAAGCGCATACAGCTCTCCCAGCTGGAAGAGAAACAGAGCACTTTGGGCGCCTGAAATGAGGAAGAGAAGAGAGAAGAGCCTGAAATTTGTGTTTGTGAAGCTAACATCCAGCTCTGCTTTGACAAGCTATGAAGAGTGATCTCTAATAAATAATTTATTGGAAAATAACACACTGCTGCTGCACTTGAAAGTATTCTTTAAAAAGGTAATTTTCCACTTCACAACACTATTGAGTTAGCGTCTTGTTTCTCAAATGCAGTGAGAATATAGAGACTAAGGTCTAATTGCATAGTTTCTCCTCCTATGAATCCACCTTTCTTTTCGTTAGTATGAAAGCAGAAATTTAAATATAAGCCTGAGGATCATCAGAGCTAGTTAAAACAAAAATCTCTCTGCAGTCAGAGAGGTCATCCCACAAGTAAAGCATTTTGTGTGAAATCTAAGCCTTTGCAAGTTTCCTGTTGGTCTCACTTATTTCAGATACATATACTAAGCAAAAAAACATTTTTCATTAAGGAAGGAAGTGAAAACTAACTTTATGAATAAAAGTCTTAAACACTCTTCCTACGAGATCTACTTTTTGTATTTCAGGATTTAGACTGAAAAAAAAAACTTTATTCCTTCTCCAGAGTTGTATGTATTTCATGTGGCAATTTCTTCAAAGCTAGCTTCTGATATTGGAAATAATCTTCCTGCAGACATTTTAAATTCTAAACTGATTAACTTATTGCTTTTGATTTCTTTTTTGATTGCCTACAGGTACCTGACCTGTTCCAATTAACTAGTACAGATAATAAAAATAATTATCTTATTAGCTGGCAGCCACAGCTACCATCGTACCCTCATTTAGTACATTAGAAGAAAGTCATGTGGAAATGAGAAACTTTAGAGAAGCTTTAAACATAAATTATTGGAAATATGAGATTAACTCCCAGCTCTTCAGAATCTCTTTTACGGCTAAAATTTATAGTGCCTAAGCAGTATGATCTCCTAGACAGAACAGAATATGGAAAGGAGATGTGCTACTGTGTTTTGTATTTGTCAGCAAAAAAGGACTATAACGAAAACACCTATGGCTAAAAGTAGATACAGTCATCCAAGGAAGACTGCTTTTGAACAACCATGTGTCATCTAAGTGTACTGAAAAGTCCTTGTGTTATTTTGACTATTAAAAAAAATAAAACCACCAGCACTCATTTGTATGTGATAAATTCCTAAAAACCCCAAAATTTTTTAGTTCATAAGTAAATTTTTCAGGCATCAAAGTATAGTTCTTTATATTTCCATTTAATCTGGGGAATGGTTTTCTCTCTGTCAAAGAGGGAGAAAACTACTAGGTCTACGTCAGGCAGCACATTGCCCTCTCAGACAGTGAAGATTGCTCTATTTCTGGATCAGCTAAAAAAAGAATTGGACTATGGAAAATTTTGGAAATGTCATATTTTTGTCGTTGTTATCTTTAGAATGAGTCAGTTCTGAAGTGTTTTCATTTACAAATTGAATATATGGGAGAAAAGGTGAAAAAAGTTTAAAAGGTGTCAAGCACTTTGGAAACTAAGAGAAATCGTTTTAGTCTGAGTACACAACATTTAAAAAAAACACTGCCACCAACTAGAAATATCAACTACTCTGAAAGTCTTTTGTGTAGAAGAAAAAAAGAATGGGTTACAAAGCCAGAGTAACATCCCTGAATTAGGAGAAAGCATCTGTCGAAGAGCTCTCGGTGCTGCTGGAGCATTGCTGCCTGCTCACTGGAAGCAGATGCCTGTTTAAAAATACAAGGGGTCATAAAGGAAATGGTTTTCAAAGTTCTTGAGCTATTCACTTTTCCCCCTGTCTATATCTAAGATGAGAATTCCTCCCTTTTTTTGGCTTATGGGGAGTATAAGTCTCTCTATTAAGGAAACTGTCAGTTTAACTTAATTAGCTCTTTTGTAATTATGACACATATCTAGATGACAACATTCCCCCCAAAATCAAGGACCAAATCTGTTATCTTCTGAGGAAAACTGATGACATTTCTGGCATTTAAACCTCATTCTTAAATGTCGTCAGTGTATGTGGCGAGAAGTGATGGCTCTCAGTCAAAGAAAGTAAGCAGTCACAGAACCATTGGTTATAAAAAATGGTGCAGGAATGAAAAAAATGCTTAAAGTCTCATGCAATGTGTCTTAAATTCCTGACCACTACATTTTGCACTGGTGAAAAATGATGATCTATTTTCCCTTTTTCTTTTTTTTTTTTCCTTAATAATGAATAGCACATGACTTGGACAACTAAAGGTGTTCCTCTTTTGCATAGGCTAAACTCAATGTTATTTTCCACTTTTCGCAGATCTTCTGGAGGAACTTGAAAAGAAATAATTTAGAATTTAGATGTATATCTGTAGGTTTGGGTCTGCAGTTGCTACAGCCTTACTTCATATCAACAGTGCAATAATTAAAATTGTTTCATTTTTTAGCTTTTTTTCTGAAGACTAATATTCTTAAGCCATATAAATACAAGAGGAGTCTGTGGCAGGTGTGTTTCGACTATGTAGAGGTTTAGACCAGTGAATTCTGACTTGTATGCAAAATGACAGTTAAAGAAGCAATTTTGTGACATAGGGCTGGTAGTGTCAGTTTGAAAAATGGTACATGTCTTGGCCAAGAACATGTGCTATGACTGCTGAACTTCCTTAGCTAAATATCTCTCTTGCTTAAAAACTCAGTTGATGAGAGGAAATATCAGAGATTCATGTAGATGCTTTACTTTTTTGATTGCACTGAAGTACTGCTAACACTTGTCTTCTCTGCAGCTGTCTCATGTTGATAACCATCTTAAAACCCCTTTCCTTGGCACTCCTGAAAACATACACTTGTATTTAGCACGCTCTTCATATCAAAGCTGAATGCATTTTTTCCTAAAGGAAAAGAATGGCATTAAAATAGTCCATTGCTCTGATTAGGTTTTATAATATATGCAATATTTATCACATCGAGCATTGTCAATAGTAATTATTTTGTTTTAGTAATAAAAGCAATTTCCTGCCTTGTTGCATTAACTTTCATTCTTCAGCCTCAGAACTATCAAACCATCGAGTTTGCATGTGTTATATACCGCTTCTATAGCATTTTTTTAATGACAGCATTATAGAATTTCTCTCTTTAATAAAGCCATATGAAACTTATTGCAGGAAGAGAGTATTTAGATGGACGTTTTTACAGCCATTATTTGTTCATTCTGCCTTCTTAGCAGACACATGCTTTATTTGGTATTTTGGCAGAATTTGAAAGCATCTTGCCAAAGAAAAATGGGCATTTTTTTGTCATTATATACTATCCAGTTTATAGTCCTTGCTTTTGTTTTGGTTGATGTTTCAGGCTGCACTGGGTCAAGTTTCAGTGGTAGTTCATATTTTCTTCTTTCATGTAGGCAGGTGCAAGTTTCAGTGGTAGCTGATATTTTCTTCTTTAATGTAAGCAGGTGCAGTAAGAAGAACATATACCACAGTATCTGTAAAGTTACTTCAGATGTCTCTGAAGACGTAGTAGAACTAATGAGCTACTAATATTCACTGTTTTTCTAAGACGTGTTTAAAGCTATATCTATCTCACGGATCGATACTTTAGAGTAACAAGAAAAAGAGGAAAGTATTTTAATGATGAGACCAAAAATCAATTGCATTTCTGTCAGGCTTGATCCATATTAGGAAGATCAATTGAGATGCTCCAAAATGTTGACAGAATATCTTTGAAGAGAAACCAAAGCAAAAATAAAACACTAAAGTAACTAGAGTTTGAAATGGGAAGATGACAAAGTCATTACCAATTGCCATATTAAAGTAGAGGAAAGACCTTTATTTTTAGCTTTGTTTATGTTTGAGGCTTCATTCATAGAGGTGCTTTTTAGTGGCTGCTCTGCTGGACTTATTTAACTATGCTCTACAATACATAAAAATGGTTATATCTCTAAAATATCAAAAGAATAACTAAAAAACATCACCTAAATCAGTTGTAGAATATAGTTTGGATTTGTAGTGATGTAGGAGGAAAGGAGATTCAGTTTGCGGATTATGGTACCTAATGCAGGAATCTTCCAGTAGACTTTCAGTCCTACACTGAGCAAGGTGTATAGGTTATCATCTACATTATGCTGAGAGTTTAGAAGCCAGTGTATGAGCCTAAAATTTAGGTGTCTTAATCTTTAACTATATTCTAGACATGCTGTTTTCGTTAGGTTGATCGTTCGGGACAGTCATGCAAAAAGCCTCTGGTTAATAAGTTATAAAAAAGGTTATATGAGATACTTGTGTTAATCTATCTCAGCCTGGATTTAATAACTTTTTGGAGGTCATGAGATTTGTCTGCTTCATTTTTTTCTGTAACAAAAACAAAAAGAGAAAAGAAATCGACAAAGGGCTTGAGTACTGACAGACAGGCTGTGTATCAGGCTTTTGAACAACAGCCAATCAAAAGATTGTAGACATTAGAATCCATCTATACTAATGAGCTGGGCGTGTTTGAGACCGTTCTCCACACGACAGAACTCCTACCTTCTAAGCAGCTCTTCCTCACAACTGCCTAATGAGAACAGCATTCAGCCCCTGCTAACTCCTGAAGAGCACCCAGGAGCTGTTTGATGCAGTGCAAGCTGACTTGGGCCGAAACACCACGGGATCTGTTCTAACCATTTAGCTTCACAAACTGCTCACTTTAGGGCCTTGGACTATCTCCTCATACTTTTTAGTTTGTTACTACAGATACAGCTAACATGTTTCTCTAGAAATATATTTACTGCAACTATAAAATCATGAGCGTTTATATGCTATGGTTGAAGATATGTATTTGGATACAGTAAAACAAGCACAGCAATAAATCCTTCAGATAGTCTGTAAAAATATAGAGCAAGACTGAGACCAAGTCTAGATGGACAGATTAAATATTGTAAAAGAATACTGCAGTTGAGGATCAAAGCTATGGAGAGACTGGCACTGTCAAGAGAGTAGAAGGAAATGAAGGGATCAGAGTTTTGAAGGAAAGATCTTGAAAAATATCCAATGCCTACTTACTTCAGCAAAGTCATGCTGTCACTGCTATAATTAATTTTTCCTCACAGTCTTAAATTGATGAGAAATAGAAGATGCCTAAGCTGTGAGTAAATTTGAACTGAATTTTCCTTTTAACGTATCCAATAATTTCAGGAATTTAATTTATAATATTTTGCTCACTGATTATTTTTCTACTCTCATATGTCTTATCATTTAATTGTTTTGAATTTTTCTTTAAGTTTTTAAATACCTTATTTTCCAAATTGTAGTCAGTTGGAAGGACAACATACTTATTGTTGTCTGGTTTTGCTTTTCTGATCTGGAGTAATTAAAACTTGCTGCACTTTCCGTTTGTTTGCATTGTGCAGATATCTGTCAACATTACCTACCTAGATTTTCTTTTCTTCTCCTGTATGTTTTAAGAGTATTTATTTTTCCTATTTGAGGCTCTGAAGGAATTTGAGCAAGGTCTGAATACTAAGAGGAGAGAATGTGCTTCACAGAATCAGGATAACAGCTCGGTGAGGTTGGAAGGGACCTCTGGAGGTCATCCTGTCCACCCATCCTGCTCAAGTAGGGCACCTAAAGCCAATTGTCCAGGAAATAGCTCCAAGGTGGGAGACTCCAGAACCTCTGTGGACAACCTGTGCCAGCACTCTATCACCTCACTGTCCACAACACTATGGTCCCCACTGTTCAGCTAGTTTTCAGTTTACCTCACTGTCATCCATCTACGATTTCCCCTTGGTGAAGCCAGGCTGACTGCTTCTGATGATTTTCTCATTCTTAATGTGCCTGGCAGTAGTTTCCAGAGTTGCCTTCCCAGAGACTGAAGTGAGGTTGAGCAGCCTGTAGATCCCTGAGTACTACTTCTTGCTCTTGAGGATGACATTTACTTTCCTCCAGTCTTCAGGAACTTCTGCCAGCTGCCATAATCAAAGATTATTGAGAGTAGTCTTGCAGTCATCAGCCAGCTGCCTCAGTACTTGTGTGTCCATCTCATATTTGACACTGGACCTATGTATACCCAGTTTGCTTAAGCATTCTCTGACCAAATCCTCTTCCACCGGGTACATCTTTCTTGCTTCAACCTTTCCAGCTGCTCTCTGGAACCTGGGATTCCTGAAGGTTAGTCTTTCTAGTATATACTGGGGCAAAGATGGCATTCACTACTTCCACCTTTTCAATGTCTTGGGTAACCAGGCCCCCATCTCATTGAGCAATGAAACCACATTTTCTCTAGTCTTCCTTTTGTCTCCTATGTTTTCTAAATGTTTTAATTCCAAGCAATGAAATTTCCATCTATAGAGTCCTGTGCACTATGATAAAACTCATCTTAGGAAAAGGTGACAATGCAAGAATACAGCTGGGAATAGAGTATTGACCACTGACTGCCTCTTAATATGAATTCAAATACAACTTTAAACAGGTAGCAAACTGACAGCTGTAGCATGACCCTGGAGCCTTGTTCCTTGGTTTTTGACCAAAAGTGCCAGACCTTGCTACATCAGGGTCATGATACCCTGCACAAGGAGACAGAGATTGTGGTGCTGCAAATGGTTCCATGTCTCGCTGTCAGAGTGCCAGTGCAGCCTGGCGGATCTGTGGAAGCTGTAGGAGTTCTTCTGCCAATGATAAGCGGCCTCATCTCAATGTACACAGGTTCCACTCTGACTCTTCTGATACTGCTCTACCACAAGATTCAGCAACATCATAGTCAGTGGCAGGCTTCATGGAAAAACAGGCTTGCAGGGCAGGTCTGCAGGTGCTGGGTGGCAGGCCCTGGACACATCTATGACAGCAATGTCTCCTTGGGCATCTACCCTAGCTTAGGAAAGGCTGTTGGCTAGGGACAGGCAAGACATAGTTGGGAAGAATTGCTTGTTGTAGGTATCTCCTGCATTATAAATATGGTGGTCGATGAGCAGTGCAAGACTGAGGAATAGCAGGAGAGGAGCAGAAAAATGAGCATTTCAAAGCATTTTGCTTTGGCAGGCCTGGCCTGCTCTTAGGCTAGTGATGTCAATACACAGGTTCCTATCAACTTCATTTTGGCCAGAACTAATTTCGCTTATGTTCATGAAAAAGAAAGCAAACAAAAAAAGACAGCATAATTGTGGTAATTCTGGTCAGTGCTGTTTTGATTTTTTCAGAAAGCTTGGTTTGGTAGTTAGAGAAATAGCTGTCTTTGTTTAACAACTATATTGGTATACTCAGTGTGACATTGGTTACTAACAACGTGAGAGCAGAAATCTCTGTGGAATCCATGTCCTCAGGTGAAATATATAGATCTGGAGACACTGACTTGATTGGATATGACAGTTTGTATTAGCTAAGAATATCTCTGAAACACGAGTTGGTAATGTATATATGGCACCACTTGCAAAAATCATCTGCTAAAGCAAGGTGCTATTTTTCACATAAACACAGATTTCTTTTTAAAGTAATGAAAAGTAAATTAAACTCCGTGGAGTGGAATGGAATACAGGCTTTAAATTAGCAGGAAAGTAACTTTTAATAATTTTGTCAAGTCAAACAGTAGTTTTAGTTCACAAAATCTCTATCATGCTAATGCTAACATTTAATGTGGCTAATGCTTAAAATGCAAAAAAAAAAAAAGGTTGACATATGCCCCCATATGTTCTTTACTTTTATATTTATCTATTAAGAAAATAATATCTAACCATATGTTCTAACTGTTACAAGTAATGAAATTTATTAGGGGAAGTTGCTCGATTCATTTTTAAGCCCCTGAGTATAATTAAGATAGGGATGATGCAAATACTTTCAGTGAATATTACTTGTATTTTTTAAAATAAGTTATTTGTTTAATAATGTGATCTTAAAATCTATAGTCAAATAGTTATAATTATCTGACTTTATTTTTTTGAAATATAAGTTAAGTGTAAAAAATGAATGCTTGAATGTTTCCTTATAAATGTATCTTTTTTTTTTTTTTCAAAAATACTTCCCAAAAAAACCCAGAAACAGTGCTCCAGCATTTTCTTTAGTGGTTTTCATTGGGTCTTGTCACTTCAGAGTTTGATTTCAGAAAAAAAAAGTACCTGGTTCAGCTACCTTCTCTGGAAAAAAAAAATATTGATTTTTCAGGAAATCATAAGTTTTTAGTGCTGGAACTTGAAAAAAAAATGAGTGTGTTTTTTTTTTTTTCCTGAGTATTGTGTATTGATACATTCATTAGAGTGTGCGGATGTGCTTCAGGAGTTTTGTATCAAGAAATGATTTAACATTCTCCCTCCAAATCCTCTTGTTATTAGTTCCTTGAAAGTGTAGAATTGATGTCCTGTTCATGCAAAGCAATAGTGAAAAAATGTTGTAAAAATAATTGGAAGGTTTGCAAAACCCTGTTAAATTATGGATCGTTTAAGACCAAACTTCAAGTGAGTTCTGTTTGTAAGTTTAAAGAGTTTTACGAACTGATTTTAAAAAGTAAGTTATACTGGTACTAAAACTAACTATTGAATAGCAGGTGAGGCTGAGTCATCTGAGAGGCATGAAATTTCTTTTCCTTGAAAGATAAATATGGCATGTCACAATAAAAATGCTTAAAAACTACCATTGTCTCTAAAATATGTGTAGTTGTTCCCTTTTCATGATGTAGTTCTCAGCCTCTCTGCTGTAACACCCCAAAATTTACATTCCACAATCATATCCTGCTGTGATGCAACACTGTCACAGGGGAAAAAGGATGAATAACAGTGCTTTTGGAAAAAAAGTACCTTGTGACACAAGCAGATAGAAAGCACTACTAATGTGAAGTTTGACCATTTAATTCTTCAAAACGTGACCGCACAAAAAGCCCTGAAACAAAATGGGCTTTATTTTTATTTTAAGATTTCATTTTATTTTTAGAAATAGTAATTGTTTTAATTTTTCACAACAGATGAAGATTACATTTTGGTTTCAAAAAGATAAAGCCAAGTTTGGCTACTAGGGTCTCAGGATTTCCTGAAAATGCTGGAGTAATGCCTTAGAATTCTTTGCAGAAAATCCTTATTTCCCATGTTAATCACATCTTACTAGTTTTGTGAACCAAGGATGAGTTATGTTCTAAATTTGATCCCCTATTTTAGAGAAATGAACAAAACAAGGAAACTTCTACAGGTTTGGTTTTTGTCTTTTTCAAAAAAATCCCCCAGAGAAACACAAGAACAAACAAACCAAAAACCTCCCACAACATTTTGTGAGGCATATTCTCCAGAGTACACAGAGGTGCAGGTAGAGGAATACCTGGCACATCTATGCAGATGTCTCAGCATTATGGTACATCTGGCAGCACGTTCACAAGTTCAGTACAGATGGGCCCTAGCTTACCTTGGCCAGACCCCTAGCCATCTGCCCTCAAAGTGATGTCTCCAGGACTGTGTCCAGCCGGAATTTTGTACAAGCGAAAGTGGGTAATGTATTCCTTCAAGTCTTTTCAAAAAGCAATGAGGGTTTTGGAACAGCCAGACTTCAACAGCAAAGAACAATGAGATCACAACAGAGGTGGGGATCTATGTTTGGGAGTGTACCAGGTTCTGGTCTGCCTCTAGCTAGCTCAAAGACATTACAGATATTGCCCTAATTCCTGGTAGTTCAGCACACCTTTGATTTTTAGCTTGAAGGCAAATGCTGTTTTCTGAGCTTTTTTCAGAGGTAAGAATGCAGATGACAAGCTTGCCATATGCAGAGTTGTGTTTACTTCACAAAAAAATCTTAGTCTGCAGAAAATGCTATACATCTATATAGTAAATACTCTTAGACTTGTGACAAATATTTTGATTTTTATTTTAAATGCACATTTGAATCACAGCCTGCTGCCTTAACATATTAAGACCAGAATTTTTGTGGCATAGCACTCCGCTAACCTTTCTCAGAAACAAAACATACTCATTTTCACATTTCCGCAAAAATCTGTCAAGATAGAAATTTCAGCAGTGCTCCAGAAAGCCGTCTTTCATCCTAGAGCAAGCACATAACGAATACCTGCTCTTCCACGTTGGAGGAGTCTCAGAGGCAAGAAAAGAGGCTCTCATGTGAATCCCAGGATTACTCAGCAATGCCTGCTGCTCTCTTGAGCAAACACATTAGTCTGTTGCTCAAAACAGATGCAGGTCACGTTCTCTGGGCCAACAAGCGCAGACAAGACTGTTGAATTACCATCTGTGCTTAATCTGTCACTAAAGAGCAACTAAGGTGTTGCAGCCTTTAAAAGGAAATGCTGACTGGTAGGAATACGTGCCGCATTAGAAGGCCCTGCCTGCAGTCACAGGGCTTTCTTCAGTTGAGCCTTCTATCTGATTGCTTTCTTAATTCCTTCTCCAACACTTAGCTTTATTCTGACATGTTACAGGGCTGCTCATCTGATTTGGTATGTTCTTTTCTCCTTTTATTATTTTGTTAAGGTCTTTTTTTTTTTTAAACTATTATTTTTACTCTTGAGCTGAAAAAGGAATCTATCATGTTATCTTAATTTTAAAAAGAATTCTTCTCAGTAAAATGATAATCCAAAGAGAAATCTGCCCTGATAAACCCCCATTCTGAGCACTGAATGAATGAATTTTAGCCATAAAATATTTTCAAATAAGGAAGAGATTTACAGCCAATTAGTCTAAAAATTGGATGCTTATTTGGCCAAGATAGCTATCTTAAACAGTATAGGCATTCGTTTAAAAGATTAAATGCTAAAAAAAAATTAAAATCCCTTGAAGTTTTTTTTTTGGTATATTACAGCAGTTACATAATTTCTGGATATGTCTGTTCTAATTAGCCACCTTCTTGTTAAAGAAATCCTGTTTTTTAAAACATGATTTAACAAAGTACGTGCTTAGGGATGTAAAAATGCACAAGAGTACTTTCAAACTACTTTATTTCAATATATTATCTGAAGAGTTTTTTTAGAGATAATTCACACTGGAACATGTTTTCAGGAGAAATGTTCTGCCAAAACCATTAGCTTGCCAGTGGGTTTTTTAGTCCTCTTTTCTACACTAGAAATACTTCTGTGGATTAAAAGAAGACTTTATGCTGCCAAAACCCATCTCTTCTCTGAATCTCTCCTACATATACACTAATTCATGCAGCTCCCTCTATCTTATTGCCCACCACCAAAGAAAGGATGTAATTTCACAAACGATGTATTATGACTCAGCTACTGTAGCAACTAGAAAAAACATATAAAATTACTTTTTCTCTAGAGGCAAGAAATCTCTTTGATAATTAGGGAAGGCAGCAAAGAAATTTGGTAAAAACAAGTTCAAGAGAAATATCCCTGGATTTTAAATAACATGGATGAGATATATAACTTGTACTAAGTGATAGAGTTCTGCTGATTTAAATTATAACCTTATTAATACAGCCTGAGAATTAAGCCTGATGTGTTTTCAGTTATTGTAATTTATCTAACAAACTACCTACCTACCTGCTCCTGGGGCTGGGCAGTGGAGACAGGGAGAGAGGATAAAATATAAATAGGCAGTTTAGTTCCCCAGGCAGCTGGAGGGAAATAATTTTGTTGCACCTTCCATTCTGCTGAAAATCTACAGCAAATGACAATTTGCTAGCCTTTAAAAAGACAGTGTGAGCTTGATTGTCTACAAAAGAAGCAAAATTATGAAGAGAAAGACTTCTGAGGAGTATAGATAGCTTTTTTTTACCCTGACAGCGCATGAAATATTCGTAAATCTTGTGTAACCTCATAAATTCTCTGGCCAAGCTTTACTTTTTTCTGAAACTTACTGTTCTATTTCAATATATCTCTTTCTCCTCAGGCAATTGATCAGAAGTAGGTTTTCTTCTACATTTAAGAGCAGAGGTACCCCCAGTCTGTATTTTGCTCAGCTTAAAAGGGAGAAGCAACACTTGTGTGCAGCCTTGCCAGATTCAGTGACATAGTGCATCAACTATAGGTGTCTCCATGAACAAATCTCTGGATATTTTTCAGCCTATGGAAATAAAATCAACCCTTTACTCCATATCTGGGATGATTTTATGCTCTCAAGCTCTACTTTACAGAGGCAATGACATTAAAAAGTCAGTGTGTGGATTTGTTTTCTAAGTGTCTAAAACATTTCTGAAGTAGTTTCTATGCATTCTTCGTATACATGAAAAAAACAAGGGAGTGTAATATAATGCTAACTTTGAGCATTCTTCTGGGGCATGTGATGTAACTTAATCCTGGTCTTATCATCTATAGATAGTCCATTATATTCTTGCTAACAGAAATGAAAAATTATTTAGAAACAAAACCAAAGCATGTTCTGTTTTGCTTTTAGTCGAATCTTCCCTCTGACACCATTATTATTTTTAAAACAGTAATAACTTGTCCATGTGATCCTGAACTATGTTTCACTTTTGATAAACTATGTTTTCAAGCAGGAAGACATTCTGTGGACTGTTTGACTAGCTCTGCATCCTAGAGCTGAGCAGATGGGAAGCTACTTCTACTAATCCCACCACCAGTGAGTTTCGGGGGGTTGATGCTTTTCATTTCACAGGAATTTTTATTGGCTTAAAAGTTTTCTCCTCCCACTCCCAACCCTCAATCCTCTTCGGGGCTGAAAGCAACTTTTTCTCCTGGTTTTCAGTTCTTGCATCTTAGTAACAGTTAAAATTCCCCACCACAAGAGCTGGGATGACTCCAGGATACACAGACACTTGCACTTATTTTCCAGTGTTCATCCAGAGCTTTCTAAACAGTTTACGAATGGATTAAACACACTGATGTATCTAGTCACATAAAGTAAAAGATCACTATTTTATCTGTAGAAGAATCAACGTTCAAAGTAGTTTGGCAACTCACTTATCACCATTTGGCATCCTAGGACTGGAGTGGGGATGGAAACTCAAGATTTTACATGGCTGCTGTGAACACATTAGTCATGTTTTCCTCAACTATTTTGTCTCTTAAGTATAAACTGTTAAGGTTATTAAACTATTTAGGTCTTAAGAGGGCTGTCCCTTCGACACCAAATAACATAGTACCTCAGTGCCCCAATGTAATTTTTTCGGGAAACTGAAAGTGTATTTTGAAGTTGTAATCTGGTGTTTTCAGGCTACTCTCACTTGGTGCAAAAACCTCTGCTGAACAGAGAAGGCGTTCAGTGCAAGCAACAAAAGCTTGGATCTGACAGAAAGCTCCAATTACAAAAAGAAAAAGAAAAAAAAACACCAACAAACACCTTTTCCTGCAGAAAGCTTGCTACTTCCTTCGTGAAAAACATTAAACAACGTTAAGACGCCTCTCCTCCTCTAGCTTTCAGCTTTCTGAACGCGCTAGGATTGCGCCGCTGCTGGGGAAAGACCAGAGCCGAGCTCTAAAGGAGGAGACGGCCGGTGCTGCCGGAGCTGGGAAAAGTAGCAGGAACGTTCCCCTTCCCAGCGCCTCCTCCGCCTCCCAAACGGCGGCCGCCCCATGACCGCTAAAAGCCGTTGCCGCGGCGCCGCCGGCTGGGAGCGGGACGCCGCAGCCCCGGGTCCAGCACGTTGCCTCGGAATCGGGTGCTACTCTTTCTGAAAAGCAATGGCAAAAGGTAGGGGACTGCAAAAGAGAATGTTTTATATGTGTGTGTATATATATATGTATATGTGTATGTGTATGTGTATGTATATGTACAAAAAACCCCAACAACAAACAAACAAACCTAAATCCCAAAAAACACCACAGAACAAACTCAGCCAAGGAAAACCAGCCACATCTGATCTTGCTACTGCACCCTTCCCTGTTGTGTCATCATCCTGACTCTCTAAGTACTTAAGGGTTTCCATCCAGATTTTTCACATTCAGAAGGAATTTAAGTAGATAAATTAAGCCACAGTTTTACAGAAACAGTACAGTACTGTTTCTGTTTGAGTACTGTTGCTCAAATTTGTCATAGCTAAGTATCCCAGCCTGGCCAGTCATCTGACTGAAAACATCATATCCCATGGGTCAGCATGTTCTTATCTAGATGACCAAAATTTTCTATGAGCATCTTAAGTACTGGATATGTAAGTATTGTATCGTGTTAATATCTCCATAATACACGCACTAGTCTGCCAAAATGTTGCACCAATTTGAGCTGTGTAATGCCTCAGAAATCACCTTTTACTCTCAGGGCTAATAAAACTAGCGATGCTGTGATTATATTGCAGGGCTGAAGCTCATTTTTCTTCTCTGTTATATCCAAACCCCGTTCTTACAGCCCTGTCGGGGACAATTGACATTGTAGATGTCTAAAGTTAGGTAGGTCTCCATCTCAAGTTTAGATAGGAAGAATCTGGCACAGACCATCTGGTATTCCATCTGTGTTCCTCAGAATATGTTTCTGTTCAGATGTAATGTCATGGATGAACAAGGACTTCACATGTGTGCGGTTTTTGTTGGTGGTTCACTAGTTTGTGATTTTAAACACTGCTTAATATCAATTATATTTATCACTATAATACCTCATCTTCAGGTGTCTGTAACTTTGCCAGATTCAGCATGGGACTGAAATTTTCCATGTTGCATGTCTTCTTCAGGTTTAACTTTTGGGAAACTTTTAGTCATTTTTTTTTTCAGCTGTTTCTGAAAACAACACTATGAAAAGATGTCATGTCCCTGTTAAAAATCATATGGTCCTTCTTTTCAGTTTCCTGTACTTCAGAGCAGGAACTCGATGGTGAACTGAAGAACAGCTTTTAGTTTGGGGCATACCTTTTCTGGTGAGAACAACAACAACAACAAAAAACAACTAATTTTTCTTCCATTTCTGAATCTTTAAAGAAAGTGCAATTTAATTGTGACTATAGAAGCTCGTGAAGGTTTTGCAGTTTGACTGAGGATTCCACCTGCTCTGAGCACACACATTCTATCCATGTGGGCACACATACCAGCCCATACTCCAGCACAGGGTTGGAACGGGTTGAAAAAGATTTGGGCATCTCTGATCTATTGCAGGCTGAGTTGAGGCTGAAGTAGGAAGCTTACTGCTGTTTTGTGTGCTTCTACCAAGGAGAAAATATTTAATTTTAACCTAGGGGAGAGAGAAGATTGTCAAACAGGAAAGGAAAAGATACACAGATTGGAATAAAGACTCTGAAGCTGTGTTTGTATTAATAGATGAAATAGGCCTCTCTGGCCTTGAGGCTGATTGACAGAACATAGCTTATTTCTATATAGCTCAGATCCTTTCCCACCAAGAGTAAGATGACCACATCCAGACTGCTGGCTTTGGGTGGTCTCCAGTCCATGCTAACTTCAGGTATTTCATGGAAGAGCATTAGTTCATCAAGGGCAAAATGGTGCCAGGCTCCATGTTGATGGTATGGGGAGCTGCACAACAGTGTCTTGATCATTTCAGTTACCTAGTGTAGATGAAGGCATATGGTGGGAGTGAGGTGGGAACAAGGAAAACATTCATCCACTCAGTCTGGGAATATTAGAGAAGACCGAGGAAAGGGTCTAGATAAGAAATGGGAGATTGGGAGAGAGCTGACTGTAGAGAAAGTGCTTACCATGGATGAAGAGCTCCTGGATGGGCAAGGTTAGAATCAGAAAGTAATTTAATTGCAGTGTTTGTAAACAACTATATCAATTTCAAATACCATATACTCATCTTCTAAACATCTGTCAAAGCAAGGTACTCAAATCTCTATTCTGATGTAGCAATAACAGCAGTCAGCATAGAATGGTAATCAGTCTAGTGCGTTACAGTCCCTGATTAGATTTCATGGATTTTGAAAGATGTTACATTTTTGTATTTTTGTAATGATATGAATACATAACAGAACAAAAATCATGAGGATATTTTTTTGAAAAAAAGTTCCTCATTACATTCTTTGGATTTCTTTTAAGCATATCCTCAATCTTGCAATTTCTTAAGTTTATGTGGCTTAAGTTAGAAACAAATGCTGTTAAATGTTTACATTTCAGATGTATATTCTAAGCCACACCTCCCGTTTAGACTAGAAATTCCTGCAGGAATTTTGTTGCTTTTCAAAAGAGTTCATTTACGATCACTAGGAAGGTAAATGCAATGGAAAGTTCATTGATGGTGTGGAGCTGTGTTTTCAGTAGAATTGCAGGTTTAATAGAGTAGTGATCAACAACTACTTTATGTTGCCAAAGGAGAAAAATACAGCCAAGGTAAAGTGCTTAAAGAATCACATGATGGCTGAGGTTAGGAGGCTCCTTTGGAGATCTATGATTCAAACCCTCATACTCAGAAAAAGGTCTGCTGGAGCAGGTTGCCCGGTCAGGTACTGAGGATCCAGAGATGGAGACTCTACAGTCAGTCTGAGCAATCTGCCCCAGTGTCTGACCATCCTCACTGGG
Organism: Apaloderma vittatum; assembly: GCF_000703405.1. Lineage (NCBI taxonomy): Eukaryota > Metazoa > Chordata > Aves > Trogoniformes > Trogonidae > Apaloderma > Apaloderma vittatum. The sequence continues at coordinate 49,893 of NW_009702127.1, forward strand.
ACGGTCAGTATTTCTCATACTTTGATGGAATTGTTTTTATTTAAGTTTGTGCCCATTGCTTTCTGTGCATTCACTGGGCTCCACTGAAAAGAATTTGACTCTGTCTTCTTTAGGCATTTATACACATTCATGAGATACCCTCAGATTTCTCCCACCTGAGCAGTCCCAGTTCTCTCAGCAACTCATCAAATGTCAGATGTTCCAGTCTCTTAACAATCTTCCTGGCCCTTCACTGAACTCTCTCCATTATATTCATATCCTAAGGCCTCGCTTAGGCTGACTTTGTATCAGAGCTTTTTTGTATCAGAGTGGTTTGAAAGTGGAATAGGGATGGGTGCATCTCGCTGCTTCTCTTTAAAAGGCTGTCTCAATAGTCCTGTTCCATTTCCTCTAGTACTTTTCTCAAGGGACCTTAAGATTCCTTCAGATGCCCATCCTCACACCCAACAGAGTCATTCACTTGTTACAGTGGATTATTCAAGAAATCAGGCCAACACGAGTAATGAGACTTCAGGAGTCACTATGACATCAGAGCTGCAGGACAAATAATCTCTGAAGGAGACAGGGTGCTTAGCTGAATTAGCACTGGTGTTGTAATAGACTCACTCAAGAGTTAGTTAACTATCGTTCTGAACCTGTCCATAATCCATGTGGTTGTAGCTATTTTGTATCAACCAGCCCTGTCCTACAGACAGTCTATTTCATTTCTGATATGGTTACACTAGAAAGAAGAGAATTTCAAAGATTCTAAAGATGGGGATGATACTGTTCCCTCACCATTTAATAGCTCAGTGATTTCAATGCAAGTAATTCAGGAGACCTGAGTGTGCGTTCCTCAGTGTGACCTTAATCTGTTTGCTTGACTCCATTCAACTTTGTAGCACTATAAATTGCACGCTGGAGCACAGACAGAAATCCAGATCTCCTGTTTCTTGAGGTATTATGTTAAACTAGTGGCTATACGGTTGTTCTCAATTCATTTTTGCATGCAGTATCTAAAAGGAAACACTAATCAGTTGGATCTCTTGTCTCTTTCTCATGAGCCCATGGAAAGGAAGAGAGGCCACCTCGCAGTGCCTTGCAGTGCAAGGTGAAGGAGCAGAAGGTCATAGCTAGTTCTGTCGATGTCACATTCAGTAAATGCAGAATAGGATTTTGTTTTCCAGCATCACTCTTAGGAAATAATAAACAGTAAAAATAGCATTGCTACTTCATTAACATACAATAAAGAGATACTGGCAGGTCAGTATTGTGATTTAGGAAGAGTGTATTTTGGGAAGCATTAAGAAATGTTATTCAGGAGACTTAAGAAATGTTATCTTTATATATAAATAATTCACATTCTCATTCTGTTAATGTGCCATTTGTGTGATATTTGAAAGTATTTACACCTCAGCTTGAAATTATTAGATACTAGTTGTTCTAAGAACTTAGATATAAAATGTAGTTTGATGAACAAGTTCAATTCAAAATGTTCCCAAAACGTTAGTGCTGCTTCAGCCTTTCACCTGTGAGAGCTAGTTATATTTTGCTATATTAGCCCATATTAAAAGAAAAAAGAGAAGAGCCAAGAATAAAGTGAAATTTTCTCTCAGCTATTGTTTTTCACTGTGAATTCCCAATGTCTGGTATCTATAATGGTGTCCACTCTTGGGACATCATTATAGATAATCCCTATAGCAAAATTTGCCCAGGATCTTTATTGTTGTAAGAACATCTTTCACTTTCTAACTTTTTTTCCTTCCTCCTATCCACCCCAGTACACTAAAATTTTCCTCGTGGTCTTGAGATAAAATAGTAATCACAAACAGCACTCATCTAAGAACTGTAATTTCTTTTGTCAGAAAATGAAACTGTAAAAAGTGCAATGAGCTTTTTTCCCCAGAAGTATTTTAGACAGATTAAATATTTAAACCTTGCTCTGCCATATTATTGATCAGTACCCCAGATTGCTTTTCCCAATTATATCACAAATGCAGATGAAATAGGCAAAACAATCAGATATTGAAAGCCTGATAATAAGCACTTCTGAATGATTAACTTTTTTTTAATATAAAAAATGGCAGATTTAGCTCTGAAGAAAGGCATTCCAACTTTATAATTGGGCTCATATTCAGGACCACTTAAAATAGTCTCCTGAATGGCAACACCTGAGTAATACAGTGTCAATGGTCCACCACTGAACTCAAGAAGATGACACAGAACTTATAGATTATGAATGAGGAAAATACACAAAATTTATTTTTTTTCTGAATGTTGTACACCAATTCATATTGCTTGAAATATCAATTCCACTGTCCTATGATAACATTGTGAACTGTTTGTTAAATTTTGAACATTTGCTACTCATATCTGTAAGTAGAAAAACAATTAAAAACGCCATAACCAAACACAAAAAAAATACCCAGTATAAAATATGGAAGTCTGAACTTCCTGTTAATTTTCAAAATGGAATCAATGAAGATACAATAAGTAATAAAATCAGCATTGTGCTACATCACTACTTATTTTAGCAGAAACTTACAGATAATATACTTACTCAGAGCTTCATATTAGCTATGACTCTTTGAACCATCCCAAAATTTATAAATTTCTATTGTCCAAATGAACAATTTCTTTCTGTCATTCTTAATAGACCAAATATGTTTGAAACTGAAATTTGCATCAGATTATATAGTCCAAGAATACAGTACAGATTGGCGTACTCAGTTTGACCAAAAATGTTGATTTTGAGTGATCACTTTTAATTTTGCCAAACTATTTATCCAGACAGATTCACTCTTAGATACAACCAGAAGTTAATTAAGAGGGAGAAAGAAGAAAAATTTTTTTTCCTCTTCTCATCTTAGGCAGTCTTAGAAATCATCTTGATAGGGAAAGTCACTTAAAAAAATACTAGATTAATCTCTCCTTATCCGTGGAGGAAGAGAAAGATTTTTATCTTAATCTTACAATGTAAAAAAAAAAAAAAAAGAAGATCTGAATAGAAACATTCTGAATGAGAATGTGAAATACTTGAGAACTAATTTTAAAATGCTTTTGTGGAAGCTTTTTTTTTCTGGTCTTGTGGCAGTGTTTGTGACTGCACTTCTTGTTAACTTTCCAACAGAATGGAATGGAATAGAGTAGAGTAGAATAGAGTAGAGTAGAATAGAGTAGAGTAGGAGTAGAATTAGAATAGAATAGAATAGAATAGAATAGAATAGAATAGAATAGACTAGAATAGAATAGAATAGAATAGAATAGAATAGGTTTCAGTTGGAAGGGATCTAGAATGATCACATAGGCCCACTGGCTGACCAGTTGAAGGCTGACCAACACCTAAAGCATGTTGTTAAGAGTACGGTCCAAATGCCTCTTAAATACTGACAGGCCTGAGGCACCAACCACCTCTCTAGGAAGCCGGTTCCAATGTTTGGCCACTCTCTCGGTAAATAAATGTTTCTTAATATCCAGTGTAAACCTCCCCTAGTGCTGCTTTGAGCCATTTCCAAGTGTTCCATCACCAGATGGCAAGGAGAAGACACTAGCACCTCCCTCTTCACTTCCTCAGAAAGCTGTAGAGAGTAATGAGGTCTCTCCTCAACCTCCTTTTCTCCAAACTAGACAAGCTCACAGTCCTTAGCTCCTCCTCATGGGACATGCCTCCTGGCCCTGCCACCAGCTTTGTTGCTCGCCTCTGGATGCACCCAAGGTCCTTCACATCCTTCTTAAGCAGTGGGACCCAGACCTGCACACAGAGTTCAAGGTGAGGCTGCACCAACACTGAATACAGCAGAACCTCTTTTGGCTGGCTGATCATGCTGCGTTTGATGCACCCCAGGATGAGGCTTGCCCTCTTGCTCCCGGGACACATGTCTGACTCCTACTGAGCTGCTGTGGACCAGCACCCCCAGATCCCTCTCTGCAGGGCTGCTCTCCAGCCACTCCTCTCCCAATTTATACTAGTGCCTCATATCACTCCTTCCCAGATGCAGAATGCGGCATTTCAACTTGTTAAATTTAATCTCATTATTGATTGCCCAATACTCCAATCAATGTAGATCCCTTCTGATAAGCCTAAAAAGGTTTATCAAGATTTTATGGTGTTTCAAAGGCAGAAATATACCAAAAGGGGATAGTATAATGAAGCTATAAACCTTAAATTTATTCCAATGGTTTTCTTCATGACTAGCAGAGTTTCAAATAATTGTTATAGGCACTAAAAAGACTGAAAGTTACACTGATTTAGGAAATAAATTTAGTAATGTGGTTTTCAATTCAGTAAAGTTTTGAGAAGTCTAATATGAAGTAGCAGTTTCTGCTAATTAGTTTATGGTATATCAAACCTTTTCTTCTTGCTTTACTGCCTCTCTCTATAACGCTGCAGTCCATGATACTGTCTCATGGGATATCTCAAGATATAGAGGCTAAAAATGAGTATTTCTGCCAAAAAGAGATTTGCACCCTGACAAATGTTCAGAGAGGGTTTCTACTAACTAGCAGTGAAGCAAAGTATGAAAGAGGAGGAAAAAAGGTATTAAAGCATTTTGATATTTAAAGGTGGACTTCAGTAACAGCATTTGGTATTTTTTAAAAATTAGCTACAGATCTAGATGACCATTTCATTCTACATGAGGTATTTCAGAAATTTAAATATGTGTATTTATATATACAGTATGTATATATATATATACTTATACATAGTTGTTTTACGCAGAAAGCATATTGACATTGACAGCAAAATTGTATTTAATATTTTCTTTTTATTTTTTCACTAGAAACATGAAAAATTGCATACTTCTAGAACTAGTTGAGTTTTAGACCTTGTCTCGATTTCAATTGAAGTCAGAAAAGATCTTATGTCACATTATTTCATCTTTATTAACAAAAGTCCAAAGCACAGCCTTTGCCATTAACTCCGTTTTTCTTTCTCCTGCTTTTAAATCCCTAGCCCAAATCAGCATCATTCTGTCTTAAACAGCCTCTTAAACCAAGACCTTGTGACTTTTCTATGATGGCTAGTAGATATATATGAATTTTTTTTTAACTTGAGATGGAAATACTAGCATATTTCTGATAGTTCCCATGGTATAGTTTCAGTTACCTCAAATAATTAATCTAAGGAATATTGCTAAGCCTCTTTCTCTTCCTGATATTTGGTAAAAAGAAAATTATAAGTATTCGTGACAGGTTAAGGTGCATGGTCTGGACAGGGCTGCTGTGCCCCTAGTTGGATTTTTTGGTCTTTTTTTCCTGTTTTTGAGATCCATTAATTTTGTTTACATATATATATGCAAACACACACTGTAGCCATGGATAAGGGAGTCATGGGGTCTGTTTACATCAAAAATATAATAATCTAACAAGTATTCTATCATTTTTCTAATGTCCAGGAAAAAGCCCCTCTTCTGATGTCTGCTGAAATATATGTTGGGTTTGGGGGAGTTTAATTACCTAGTAAGGCCTTCTGTTTTCAGTATAGCATAGTGATGTACTTAAAAACCTTCCTGAGGGGGATGAGTGAGGTGAACATGGGGTGTTGAAAGATAGATCTCTGGGGCAGCAGTTTTGACCATTTTGGCATGTGCAATGTTAATTTTTGTGTTTTCCTGGTTCTTATTCTGCCAAGCCTATCTCAGTGTATGTGGATGTCTTGAACCGCTTTACCCTGATAGGGGTTGAAGTCTTTGTACGCAGCATGAATGAGACTTCCCCGCCCACCTTTTCTTAACACGCATGTCATGGTGGTCTCAAATTTAAACTGCTCTGTAAATCTGGAAATTGTTTGAAAGGAAAAAAGAAAAAGGAGAGCAACCAAAAGGAAAAAACACAGAAAGCAAGACCAATAGGTAAATAATGATTATATTATCTTGATATCAGAGGCAATAGGTGTTCGCGTAATTCGAATACCTTTAATACCTTCTGGTGAAATAGTGGTGGTAAACTGCATGTTGGTTACTACGATCTGAATTAATCTGACAAAACATGGAATCATATAGGGTAAAAACATTAATGCAGCAACACTACATAACAAATAAAAGGTAATGCGTTTGACCCAGGGACCACCTGGTAGCCAGGAGAAAGGGTCAATCTCCCATTCCGTCCAGGTTTGTACTGGAACATGGGCCAGTTTACGAATTCCTCGGGCTATATCCTTTACGATTCTTCTATTATCATCAATCTTTAAACAACAATTAGAATCATTTAATTTCCCACAAATGTCTCCTTCTTCAGCTAGCAGGTAATCGAGAACCAAATGATGTTGTAATATTGCTGTTCACATTTGGGTGGCTTGATCTGCCAATAGATCAAGAGCACGGGCTGTCTCATAATGATTTCTAGGACAGCTTGCAGACGAATAATGTGATTCAGATTATAAATAGGCTCTCGAGTACCACTGATCCACTCATTAGGGTTCCAGGTAGCAGATCCATACTGTTGTCTTCGTCACCTGTTGGACTTGCAAGTTTAATACCA